>NW_007402833.1:0-765 GCF_000475195.1 Diaphorina citri | reverse complement strand
GGATGAGAGAGATAATGTCAGCAAAGCTAAGGAAGCGTTGGAACTACAGGACTCTACTGGGTAAGTATAAGCTCTAGAATTTTAGGACTTGACGTGAATCAAACCAGAAACCTTTGGTGTACAAACCTTGTGTTATACTGAGGCTAGTCTTACTTAATATTTATATATCTTTGGGAGGCTTTTTTACTTAACTTTAGGCCTAGTTTCCCCGATACACAAGCATCAAGCATAGGAAAACTAGCCCTTAAGCCAAGACCCACAACTATTTTTCTATCTTAAAAACTGGACAATAAAGTTGGTATGATTTACTTAACTCTTAATTTCTCCCCGCAGGTAAAGGCTGGGAGAACTACATCGAGGGTCAGAAGCTGAAGGCAGACGGTGATAGTTTCCGTCTGAAGTTAAACACTCAGGAGATATTTGATGATTGGTCTAAGAACGTACAGGCGAGGAATCTAGGCGTGTCAGGACGTATCTTCCTTATTGAACAATCTCGCGCTAGGACGGCACGAGGCAATGTACTCAAACTAAAGGTAAATAATAACTTAGTTTTCCAATAAACCGCATACCAATAACTCATGAACTGTAGATGAGGAAAATTATCTAAATTAGAATATTAAAAAAATGCCTGTCTCCCTCTTCCCTCCAAAAAATGCCAGGGAAAGGAATAATAGTTTGAAAAATGCATTTGTTTCCAGGTGAATTTCCACCCTGAAGTGATCACATTGTCCAAGGAGGTTCGTAACTTCAAGAACCTCGGGTTCC
>NW_007402832.1:0-765 GCF_000475195.1 Diaphorina citri | reverse complement strand
AACAGTGGAAATGATTCAGAATTATCAATGCCATTTGATATGTAACATGAACCCTTTCCCTGCCTCTAATCATGAACATGATTATTATTGTGAATAACATGATATGAAAACATGTACTTATACAATCACACACATGAAAAGTTTTTCACAATTATACAACAAACCAATAAAAGCATTGGCATTGGTTTACTCTTGGTTCTTGGGTAGGTTATAAATTGGGTTTATCTTGGGCCAGCCAGCCACTCACTATCAGGTAGACCTGACAGATACACCTGATCAGGTCCGGCTGTCAGGTCTACCTGATAGTGTGTTTGTGTGTTGTGTGCTGCTCAGGTAGACCTGACCAGGTGTACCTTTCAGGCCTAACTGATAGTGAGTGTCTGGTCTTGGACATTCAGCAGGATTCAAGCATTCAGATTCTGATTGAAGAGGCTCTCAGCTTCAACTCAAACAATAATGGGCAGGACCACACTTAGTTGATTAAACTAGGCTTGACTTTAAATTTTGGATTCGGCTTTACCGTCCAATTGCTTCTTCTTGTGTCGGAGTCTCTTAGCCTCGAGCTGGAAACGATATAACAGTTGGGTTAGTAGTTGAATAGTGAATACATAGTATAGCTTCACAATACTCTATTGTAGTGATAGATAGGAAGTAAGAAACGAAGTGAGCTAAGGTGTCAATGTAGCAATTTTTCTATTAATCTGTTTCCCCACATATCGAATTTTGATGAAGCAAAACGCAAAAATATTCAAGATCGTCTGCTTA
>NW_007402831.1:0-765 GCF_000475195.1 Diaphorina citri | reverse complement strand
CGTTCTCGGAACGGCTGGCTTTCTCCTATCCTGTCTTCCTTCTCTCTTCGATTTCGGGACAATAAGACCATAGCAGTTTCAGTTCCCTCTGTCAAACCTCTTAAAAAAAAAAATACACTAGAGTTCTGGGATCAATATCAAATACATAACTTAACCACTTACCTGCTGTGTTCAAGCCTCCAAGTGGTAAGAATACTTCAAGAGAAACTAACTTCGAATGGGAGGAGAACAGAGGGAAGAAGATGGGAGAGAGAGAAGGTGACTGGTAGGGAGAGGGAAAAAGAGAGGGGGAGGAAAGGAGAAAAAGAGAGGGGAAGGGAGAGAGAGAGGACGGGGAGGGAGAGAGGGGGAAGTAAAAACAAAAACAGCACGAAACTTGAATCACACGTGACTTTGGGTGTAAAAGTAAAAGTTTAAGGACCTCTCTTTCTTTTGTTCTCTCTCTCTCTGTCTGCCTGTCTCCCGCTCTCTCTCTCATACTCTTTCTCCCCCTCTCTTTAATAATCCCTTTCTCTCTTTTAGTTTTCGGAGAATTGAAGGGAGGAGAATTCCAGAGGAAGGTAGAGAGAGAGAGAGAGAGAGAAGGAAAGAGAAGAGATAAAAATAAAAAGAGAAAAGGAAAAAGAAGAAGAGAAGCAACGACAAGTGAAACTGTAATACGGGGTTCTCACGTTCAACTTTTTAGTCGTTCAACTCAGAGTTGTTCAACAAAAAGTTAAAAGTGGCATGAAAAATGATGTGTGAACCTTCCTTTCAACAAAACTG
>NW_007402830.1:0-765 GCF_000475195.1 Diaphorina citri | reverse complement strand
CCAATGGTGGCTCGTGCTGGACTACTGATGGTCCAAGTTTGATTTTAAATTCAGTTTGTCTCTTGAACGCTTAGTCCGCTTTGAAGAAATTTGGCAATAGGTTTTTTTAACACAAGAGAGATCCAGGTACGTTCGTACCTCTTGGTTAGTTTTTAGAGTATAGGGTCCTTTAGACGCCCCCTGAGGAAGGCTCTGAAGTCTAAACTCTCGTGGAGAAAATTGGGATTAGTCTGTTATAAAGACTTTTTAGTGCTTATAAACTGGCTTTATAAAAAAGTAGGTTGAGTACCGATGTATATTTAATTTTGTTTCAATCTACAGACTGCGACGTCTTTCAACATCGAACGCACTCTGAAAATCGATCAAAATAATTCAAAGTTACGATCGACGCTCTCGTTTTCAACACACGGGAAAGAAAACACACCTCTTCCTTCCCTAAACAAACACGCGAAAATGTTTCGGGAGAACATTTTGAGAAAACTTATGTTAAAAGCACTATAAAGTATCAGGAAAGTATCAAAAAAAAAGTTTCTTGTTTGTTTCCTTTTGAGTCATAAATTGAAAATTTCTTCTTTCTGAGGTATATAATTTAATTTTGTTTCAATCTACAGACTGCGACGTCTTTCAACATCGAACGCACTCTGAAAATCGATCAAAATAATTCAAAGTTACGATCGACGCTCTCGTTTTCAACACACGGGAAAGAAAACACACCTCTTCCTTCCCTAAACAAACACGCGAAAATGTTTCGGGAGAACATTTTGA
>NW_007402829.1:0-765 GCF_000475195.1 Diaphorina citri | reverse complement strand
TTATTATTATTATTATTATTATGGTAAAGAGGAGAGACGTTTAGTAACCTCTATGGCTGATTGTTTATTAAGAACAACAACTCTCAACCTGGAGAGGTGCTTGAGTTCGAATTCCTGGCCGGGTCTTTTCTGACCTGCGGATTTTCCATTTCAAAAGTTCTGAGACTGCTGGATTCCGTGCATTCTGAGACTAATTTCGGACTCTGCTCAACAGATTTCGCTAATACACACTTTGAGTTTTGGATTGGTATCAGTAAATTTGGACTTTTTTTTTAAAAAAAAGAGGTTTGACAGAGGGAACTGTAACTGCTATGGTCTTATCGTCCCGAAATCGAAGAGGTTTGACAGAGGGAACTTTAACTGCTATGGTCTTATCGTCCCGAAATCGAAGAGAGAAGGAAGACAGGATAGGAGAAAGCCAGCCGTTCCGAGAACGAACATTATCCCATCAGGATAAAATCCGCCCCGGGCGGGAATCGAACCCGCGGCCTAGCGCTTGCAAGGCAGACGCACTACCAACTAAGCTAACTAGGCTGGCATTTGGACTTTTACTGTTTACTGTAATTTGTAGAGTGTACTGTGTGCTCACTTTTATTTGTGGGTACATATTTGGTTCCTATTTTTAGACTGAACTTATGGAGGTAGGAATTTAATATTTATTTTATAGGTATCTACCTATGAGTCAAGTTTTACCTTGTCACCAAAGTTTGTGTGGTGGGATTTTCAAAGTTTTCCCCCTCCCGGCTCAAATTTTCCCTCTCCCTC
>NW_007402828.1:19596-20780 GCF_000475195.1 Diaphorina citri | reverse complement strand
GTCACCTACTATAATGCAAGGGGTAGATTTAGGCAGCGCAAATAGTAAATCATCAAGTTGATTGATGAAATCTGTTATGTTACTATCATGAGTTCTGTAAATACCTAGTAATCTTAGTTTGTATTTATCTATTGTCAAGTCTAATTGTATACAATTTGTCCTACTAAGGACATAAATTTCTGTTTTATAAACTTGAATTGACTTTTTCACATAAATTGTAACACCCGCGTTCTGATTGATTACCCGGTCTGAATGGTATGCATCATAACCGTGTAATGGGAAAGAGTAAGAAGCAGACGAATCATACCAGGTTTCAACCAGAACTAAGATATCTATTTTATTCTTATATTGTTCCAAATAAACAATGAGTTGGTCAAAGTTACGTCTGATAGATCTAATGTTATACGTGTAAATAGTTAATCCAGGCAAAATCATGTATTGATCGCATTCTAATTTGCTGTCACAAGTCAGACAATTATCAAAGACAAAATCAGGGATCGCGTCTATCAAGGTCATGGTGATAGCATAAGTTGACAACTGTGGACAGAATATAAGTAATTATTAATTGATGAAATATTGAGGAAACAAGAAAATACATTAGAGACAATATTCAAGGAGAAGGAAATGGAAAGCAAGAGGAAAAAGTTGGTAAAAACGAGAAATAACCTGTATAGTAAAAAAGAGTAGAGAAAAGTCATTAGTGTGTCATCAAAAATAAGCACAAAAAACAAAGATGATTGGGACCTGAAACAAAACAAAGAAATAATAAAATTAAAGTTGATGTTGTTCGATGATTGCTATTCGGACATACTAGCAAAAGTTTCGTCAAGGGATGGCTCTCCCTGGGAAGAGCGAATCATTTCGAGATCCGCCATTCTCTTGATGATATACAACTTCGAATTTTCGTTTCTCTTCAGATAGATCTGACAGTCTTTTGTCCATGCAAATTTGAACTTCTTTTCCTTTGCCAGCTTCCTAGTGTGGTAGAATAGATTCTGGTTGTAGACCGTCAGATGCTCGCTGATGTAAAGATGTTGCTTCCAGAGTTGCTTTTGTTTGTATTCCTTGATCCACTTGTCTCGAGTTTTTGAGTTAAGGAGACGCACTACAATGGGGCGGGGCCCGTTTGAACTTCTGCTAGGAACGCGATGACAAATCTGAATATCTTTCTCTGGATTCTCAAT
>NW_007402828.1:7730-13064 GCF_000475195.1 Diaphorina citri | reverse complement strand
AAGACAACCGTACAACCCGACCCCACACCCAGCTCACAAGTATTTGTCATCGCTTCCTATGCATAAAACATAGCGTGGTCAAAGTTCAGTGGTGAATTTATAGGAAATCGACGCTACGCTTACTAATGGTCTCTCTAAAATGCACCAATGCCCCGCAGCTTTCTTTAACCAGACATTTAAACACCTGTTCCCATGTAAAGTAGCTTAGTAACTGTCTAGTATCTCCGCCGATCTATGCAGTCCACTCAGGCTCATGTCCTGATAACCCGTCGACTGTCTGTGGTTGAGATTGATACTGGGTTGTGTTAGTCAGTTGTTAAGGTTATCACGTCAAGTCGTAGTATGTAAACGAGTTCATTTCTCCATGACTTACCGTAATATAGCCCAGTACACATTTAAGATGAGGTATTAGGTTACGATAGGTTGGTTATCATGGTCAGTCCTGATCAACGGCTTCTTATTTAAGAAAATTGGTATCTTGCAGGTCAGTGTGCTCTTTTAAAAAGTGTTTTTGGTACAGTACTATCTATTTCGGAAACTGTAAATTTTATTGTATATAGGTGCACAAGGTAGATTAGAGTACTGTGTTGATGCAACTTCTTAGTTGAAGTTATGATTTGTGAATTTGTATTCAAATCCTGGTGAGTGTTAATTAGTTTTTAACTGTTTTTTATGGTGCTTAACTGACTTGCACACTCAGTCACCCTTAAGAGTTAATGATGAGTATTAAGAAGAGGAATGTTGAGCAGGTAGGTTAAAGAAATGGATGGAGCGGAAGAAGTGGGAATAGGAGGAAGAAACTGGGAATTAGAGGGAAGAAGAGGGATATGAGTGGAAAAAAGTGCTAGTCAGGAATAGAAGTTTGAATTAGAGGAGAAATGGAGATTCAGAGAAGAGTAGATATGTTTGAGCGAGAGGAAGTGGGAATTAGAGCAAATCCGGTGATGTATTAATTTTTAAGTTTTTATGTGCTTAACTAGTTGAAGAGTGACTAGAGAATGATGAGTATTGATGAGGAATTGAGCAGAAATAGGGAATGAGAGCGAGAGAAGTGGGATTAGAGGAAAACTGGGATTAGAGGAAGAAGTGGGATGAGTGAAAAAACTGGGATTAGAGGAAGAAGTGGGATTAGAGGGAAGAAATGGACTAGAGGAAGAAGTGAGATGAGTGGAAGAAATGGGACTAGAGAAAGAAGTAGGATGAGCGGAAGAAGAGGGATGGGAGGTAGAATTAAGGATTATAGGAAAAAGACATGATGAATTATAGATTCCTGATACTTTCTTACCTACTTCAGAGAAGTATTATTAAAAGCATTTCCTGCTTTTTCTTTATCCTTTCTGACAATCTACTAGTTGTCCATTAAACTTTGATTTTTTAATTTGACAATCACTTTTTGACGTCATACCTATAAATTCTTTGGTTTTTTTCTATAACTTAGAAGGATCTCCCTCACATTTAGCTATTTCTTCTCTTCTATATCTATCTTTAGCTTGCTTTATCGTTTTAGTCAATATCTTTCTGTAATTCTTAAAATGATTACAAAGGCGAACATTGCTAGGATATTTTTTAACCTTCTGTGCTAGTTCATCTCTTTTTCTAATAGATTTAATTAGAGCTTCTGTGATCCAAGGTTTCAAGGGTTTTAGTCTATGTGGGTAAGTTTTAGTTTGAGTAGAGTTAGTAATATGTAGAGTCAGTATATCAGTCAACTTAACAGCAGCTGTATCCACATCCTCGCTTTCCAAAATTTCATTCCAAGTTTCTTCTTGTAACTTACTATTTAATAAAGTATAATCAATAATCTTATAAGAAGAATTACTGTGACATATTTCTTCTTGTGAAAGATCTATTTTAATTTTTGCTAAAGTAGCGAAATGGTCAGTAATAGAGGACGTAAATACAGCTGTTGTTAAGTTCATGTCATGGGAAATCGAACGGAAAAGAATGTGATCAATACATGATTTTGTTGTTCTATCATTACATGTAGTAATCCTGGTAGGTTTATCTATGCATTGAATAAAATTGTGCCTATGTATTATATCTAAGTAATTATTACCTATATCAGTTATGTTCTCTTCAAGTGTATTGATATTGATGTCACCTACTATAATGCAAGGGGTAGATTTAGGCAGCGCAAATAGTAAATCATCAAGTTGATTGATGAAATCTGTTATGTTACTATCATGAGTTCTGTAAATACCTAGTAATCTTAGTTTGTATTTATCTATTGTCAAGTCTAATTGTATACAATTTGTCCTACTAAGGACATAAATTTCTGTTTTATAAACTTGAATTGACTTTTTCACATAAATTGTAACACCCGCGTTCTGATTGATTACCCGGTCTGAATGGTATGCATCATAACCGTGTAATGGGAAAGAGTAAGAAGCAGACGAATCATACCAGGTTTCAACCAGAACTAAGATATCTATTTTATTCTTATATTGTTCCAAATAAACAATGAGTTGGTCAAAGTTACGTCTGATAGATCTAATGTTATACGTGTAAATAGTTAATCCAGGCAAAATCATGTATTGATCGCATTCTAATTTGCTGTCACAAGTCAGACAATTATCAAAGACAAAATCAGGGATCGCGTCTATCAAGGTCATGGTGATAGCATAAGTTGACAACTGTGGACAGAATATAAGTAATTATTAATTGATGAAATATTGAGGAAACAAGAAAATACATTAGAGACAATATTCAAGGAGAAGGAAATGGAAAGCAAGAGGAAAAAGTTGGTAAAAACGAGAAATAACCTGTATAGTAAAAAAGAGTAGAGAAAAGTCATTAGTGTGTCATCAAAAATAAGCACAAAAAACAAAGATGATTGGGACCTGAAACAAAACAAAGAAATAATAAAATTAAAGTTGATGTTGTTCGATGATTGCTATTCGGACATACTAGCAAAAGTTTCGTCAAGGGATGGCTCTCCCTGGGAAGAGCGAATCATTTCGAGATCCGCCATTCTCTTGATGATATACAACTTCGAATTTTCGTTTCTCTTCAGATAGATCTGACAGTCTTTTGTCCATGCAAATTTGAACTTCTTTTCCTTTGCCAGCTTCCTAGTGTGGTAGAATAGATTCTGGTTGTAGACCGTCAGATGCTCGCTGATGTAAAGATGTTGCTTCCAGAGTTGCTTTTGTTTGTATTCCTTGATCCACTTGTCTCGAGTTTTTGAGTTAAGGAGACGCACTACAATGGGGCGGGGCCCGTTTGAACTTCTGCTAGGAACGCGATGACAAATCTGAATATCTTTCTCTGGATTCTCAATCTCATTTTTCTTCCTCGTGTTTTGATGGTCAACTAGTTCCATATCTTCTCTTTCCTTTCCTTCCTGTTCTTCCTGGTTACTATGTTTCTATGGGCGGAATGGTTGTTGAAGATCCGCGAAGAATTTGCTTCTATATTTCATTCACATTTTGCAACATCCTGTTCTCTTCCTCCTTGCCTCCAGTCTCTCCTTCAAATGACTTATTCTTTTCATTTTCTTATTTTCTTATCCATTCCTTCATTTTGTTCTCATATGCTTCTATTTTTTTCAGTAACAAGGGCACATAACTCTAATGTTCTCGATCGGACATGATTTACATCATAGTCAATTTTGGCAGTAATGGGCTATTATGCAAGAAAAGTTAACGAACGGAAGTTTGGGTGGACTTAGATATGAGTTTCTAGTACTATCTACACAGAAAGCGTCTCTTAGCCCAAAGTTGTTGATTGTCTTTCCTATTATCAATTTCTTAAAAAAACGTAAAAAATATCACTTATGTTTAGTATATCATCAAAAGAATTCAACACCATAGATAAAGGGGAAAAGATTTTAATTTGGTATCAGTTTTGTTTTAAAAGGCACAAAAATCAATTTTTTTGACTAGAATTGGAGAGAATTAACACGACTTTTCAGTTTTTCAGACTTTTTTTAATTTCGATTGAATTTCAACTATTGGGAATTCACTAGTTGGACATATTTGTAAAAGGGCTGGTTAGTATCTGAGGTGTACAATACCCGTGGTAGCTTTAATATTGATGCCTCACTAGGAGCCAGAGGTTGGCTCCGTTCATTAAGAAATCCACCATTGTGGAGCGGGAAGGAAAGCGCGAGTGGTATGTTGGTTATGTGACCGGGACGTATTGATAGTATATTGTTTTTTTCACCGATAGACAATGGTAAGATAGGGTTAATGTATGTATTATCGTCCGAAAGCGCGAGAGAAGGAAGACAAGGTAGGAGAAAGCCAGTTGTTCGAGCCTTATCCGTTAGATAAGAATGCGCCCGGGGAGAATTGAATCCGAGACCTAGCGCCTTACAAGACGACGCGCTTCTCGTCGCTTTCGGGACGATAATACATCTTAACTATGTAGATGTTAGGGTGTAAAGAAAAAATATTACTACAGTATGTCCGGTCCACATAAGCGCAAACATACCACATCCGGCTTTCCTTCCGCTCCACAATGGTGATTTTTAATGACGGAGCCAACTCTGGCTCTAGTGAGGCATCAATATTAGGAAGTCTACCACGAGGTATTTGTACACACTCTCGATCCTGGAACCCAGCCTTTTACAATATGTCCAAGCTCGTGATTCCAATTAGTCGAAATTCAATCGAAATTAAAAAAAGTCAGTGAAAACTGAAAGTGTGGGTTAATTGCTCTCCATATTTTCTAGTCAAAAAATGATCTTTTGTGTTGACTGTTGTAAAAACAAAACTGATCAAATTAGAAGAGTCTTTGTTTCCCCCTTTATCTATTGGTGTTAATGTCTTTGTGGATATATTAGCATAGTGTATTTTTTTACGTTCTTTAAGAAATTGATAATGAAGAGACAAATCAACAAGCTTGGTTGCTAGAGACGCTTTCTGTGTGATAGGGTACCTAGAATATGCATTATTCTATCCGCCAAACTTCCGTTTCGGTTCATTTTGTGCATAATGCCGTTGACTGTGCAAAAGTGCTTCCTGATGTTGGAAGATCTATGTCGATCGAAAGCTGATGTGAGGTTTTGCTTGTTTATGAAAGAAATAGAAGGTGATATGAGAAGCAAGATGAGACGATGGATAAGAAAATAAGAATAGTAGAGAAAGAAGAGGAGGTAAGTTCATTGAAGAGAGACTGGAGGCAGAAGGAGGAGAGAAAAGCGAGGATGTTGGAAAATGTGAATGGAGATGAGAAGAAATGCTTCGGGATCTGTCACAACTTCCCGCCATATGCAACATCGGTGAAGCCGAGGTGTCAAGAGGAGAGAGGAAAGAGAATGTATGGATTGCTTGTTACAGGGAGAAAATTGGTATTGAGAATCCAGAGAAAGAATGGGTGTGGATTGGTATT
>NW_007402828.1:0-1893 GCF_000475195.1 Diaphorina citri | reverse complement strand
TTTTTTAATTTGACAATCACTTTTTGACGTCATACCTATAAATTCTTTGGTTTTTTTCTATAACTTAGAAGGATCTCCCTCACATTTAGCTATTTCTTCTCTTCTATATCTATCTTTAGCTTGCTTTATCGTTTTAGTCAATATCTTTCTGTAATTCTTAAAATGATTACAAAGGCGAACATTGCTAGGATATTTTTTAACCTTCTGTGCTAGTTCATCTCTTTTTCTAATAGATTTAATTAGAGCTTCTGTGATCCAAGGTTTCAAGGGTTTTAGTCTATGTGGGTAAGTTTTAGTTTGAGTAGAGTTAGTAATATGTAGAGTCAGTATATCAGTCAACTTAACAGCAGCTGTATCCACATCCTCGCTTTCCAAAATTTCATTCCAAGTTTCTTCTTGTAACTTACTATTTAATAAAGTATAATCAATAATCTTATAAGAAGAATTACTGTGACATATTTCTTCTTGTGAAAGATCTATTTTAATTTTTGCTAAAGTAGCGAAATGGTCAGTAATAGAGGACGTAAATACAGCTGTTGTTAAGTTCATGTCATGGGAAATCGAACGGAAAAGAATGTGATCAATACATGATTTTGTTGTTCTATCATTACATGTAGTAATCCTGGTAGGTTTATCTATGCATTGAATAAAATTGTGCCTATGTATTATATCTAAGTAATTATTACCTATATCAGTTATGTTCTCTTCAAGTGTATTGATATTGATGTCACCTACTATAATGCAAGGGGTAGATTTAGGCAGCGCAAATAGTAAATCATCAAGTTGATTGATGAAATCTGTTATGTTACTATCATGAGTTCTGTAAATACCTAGTAATCTTAGTTTGTATTTATCTATTGTCAAGTCTAATTGTATACAATTTGTCCTACTAAGGACATAAATTTCTGTTTTATAAACTTGAATTGACTTTTTCACATAAATTGTAACACCCGCGTTCTGATTGATTACCCGGTCTGAATGGTATGCATCATAACCGTGTAATGGGAAAGAGTAAGAAGCAGACGAATCATACCAGGTTTCAACCAGAACTAAGATATCTATTTTATTCTTATATTGTTCCAAATAAACAATGAGTTGGTCAAAGTTACGTCTGATAGATCTAATGTTATACGTGTAAATAGTTAATCCAGGCAAAATCATGTATTGATCGCATTCTAATTTGCTGTCACAAGTCAGACAATTATCAAAGACAAAATCAGGGATCGCGTCTATCAAGGTCATGGTGATAGCATAAGTTGACAACTGTGGACAGAATATAAGTAATTATGAATTGATGAAATATTGAGGAAACAAGAAAACACATTAGAGACAATATTCAAGGAGAAGGAAATGGAAAGCAAGAGGAAGAAGTTGGTAAAAACGAGAAATAACCTGTATAGTAAAAAAGAGTAGAGAAAAATCATTAGTGTGTCATCAAAAATAAGCACAAAAAACAAAGATAATTGGGACCTGAAACAAAACAAAGAAATAATAAAATTAAAGTTGATGTTGTTCGATGATTGCTATTCGGACATACTCGCAAAAGTTTCGTCAAGGGATGGCTCTCCCTGGGAAGAGCGAATCATTTCGATATCCGCCATTCTCTTGATGATATACAACTTCGAATTTTCGTTTCTCTTCAGATAGATCTGACAGTCTTTTGTCCATGCAAATTTGAACTTCTTTTCCTTTGCCAGCTTCCTAGTGTGGTAGAATAGATTCTGGTTGTAGACCGTCAGATGCTCGCTGATGTAAAGATGTTGCTTCCAGAGTTGCTTTTGTTTGTATTCCTTGATCCACTTGTCTCGAGTTTTTGAGTTAAGGAGACGCACTACAATGGGGCGGGGCCCGTTTGAACTTCTGCTAGGAACGCGATGACAAATCTGAATATCT
>NW_007402827.1:0-765 GCF_000475195.1 Diaphorina citri | reverse complement strand
GGAGATATTTCCTAAAGAATTTAGAAGTCCTTGGTAAGTTTTAATCAAAATAGAAACTTCAAATTGGTGATTAAGTAGGTAGTTCTTGTTTTTTGGTTTTTTCCATTATTTATTTATTTTTATTTTAACTAAAATATTTCGTCACAACTTTCAAACGATATATCCGATTTTGATCAAACCCGAACTTTAGATGAACTAGTAGATAATATGAACCGATATGTATCTCATAGTTCTCATAACTTTCATCCATGCCTCTATCCTGGAACGGAAAATTTTGGTCAGAAAATTTCCGCCCTGGTTGGTATTCGAAACTTTTCCAAATCTTTCCCTTTTTTTACTTCCATAACCATGTCTAGAGATGATTTCCTGAAGGGGACAAACTCCTTTGAAAACTCCTTGTCCTTCATGACAGTATAAACACATAAACATGCTAAACAGAAAGAACATAATCCCGCGTTCTATCCTGAAGGAACCTGGCTATCCCGGGAAGAAAATTACCCTCTGGCGCCATCGTTTATTCCTGATGAATTCCCTTTATTTCTGCATTCCTCCTTAAGATGAGAATCGTGTGTCAGCTATAAAGGACACGAGGGATGTGTTATTATGATATTATGTCTCTGAAATAAAAATACCCTTTATTCCTATTCAAACAGTATCCTTTAGTCCTAGAAAAAAAAAGTAATACAGCGGCCTTAACAGTAACGTTCGATGACAGTATCTAATCTACGTTATATTGTACCTACTTGGGCATTATTACCTACCTAT
>NW_007402826.1:0-765 GCF_000475195.1 Diaphorina citri | reverse complement strand
TGATTGAGAGGCTGATGAAAAACACCTACCCCCGTCTGAACATGGGTAAAAGGCGGAGAAGAAGAAGAACAAGAAGAAGAACAACGAGAAGAAGAAGAAGAAGAAGAAGAAGACGGCAGTGATTCGGCTTCCTCTAAGAGAAGATCTAATTTATAGTGAAGAAACTCTCTCTTCCCCCAAAAATTACAATAAAATGGCAACTGAAATCTAAAAATAGAAAGTTCGTAGGTAATTCAAAAGTTCCCATCTGGTCTGTTCTTAACTAAGGCTGATTGAGAGGCTGATGAAAAACACCTACCCCCGTCTGAACATGGGTAAAAGGCGGAGAAGAAGAAGAACAAGAAGAACAAGAACAAGAAGAAGAAGAAGAAGAAGAAGAAGAAGAAGAAAAAAAAAGTAAAAAGAAGAAGAAGACGACGACAGTGATTCGGCTTCCTCTAAGATAAGATCTAATTTATAGCGAGGAAACTCTCTCTTCCACCAAAAATTATAATAAAATGGCAACTGAAATCTAAAAATAGAAAGTTCGTAGGTAATTCAAAAGTTCCCATCTGGTCTGTTCGCATAGTCCAGATACAGGTCCGTTTACAGAGAGAGGGAGGGGGGTCATTTGGTCCCTTTGGTCCCGAATCCGGGCCAAAAGGAAAATTGACCACTGCCCCAATAGAAATATGTAGAAACTGAATGATTTTTTTAAGAGGTTTGACAGAGGGAACTGTAACTGCTAAGGTCTTATCGTCCCGAAATCGAAGAGAGAAGGAAGAC
>NW_007402825.1:0-765 GCF_000475195.1 Diaphorina citri | reverse complement strand
TTCTTCTTCTTCTTCTTCTTCTTCTTCTTCTTCTTCTGTTAAAGGTTTCTTTCTTTCCTTCAACATCTTTTTCTTCCAACTCCTTTATCCATTGGAAAAGAACGACGAAGGTTGGAGTTTGAAAGGTTGATGGTTGACAGAGCTCAGGAGAGTTTTCGTCAGTGCTCTTTTTTTAACAAGTCACAAGTGACACAAGAAATCACAGAGGAGAAAGGAGTGTGACACGAGAGAGACAAGAAGGAAAAGAAGAAGAAGAGGAGGAAGAAGTAAAAAGAAGGGACAATAGAATAAATAATTTTCTTTCAGTTTTTTCAACTTGTTCAAACTGTAATAATGCTCTGATTTTATGATTGATGATGTTCTTTGATAAGTCGCATTATGCTTGCTCACATTTTGTTGCTTTTAAAATATAAGGAAGCATTTTCAAGAATTTCTTGCAAAAAAAGGAGGAGGTGGAGAAGGAGGAGAAGAAGAAAGGGAAGACGAAAAAGAATAAGAAGGAGAAGAAGCAGAACAGAAAAAGGAGGAAGAGGAGGAGGAGAATAAGAAGAAAAAAAAAGAGAAGACAAAGAAAAAAAAATCCAAGAAGAAATGGTTGGTTATCTGGGTAGAATAATCCACGGATAGGTATGCACAGAAGTACCGATATTGAAGAAGATGCTTTCCATTTGACCATCATTCGTTTGCTCGGCGAAATTATTTATTTAGCAAAGCAAAGCTTGCAAAATAAACAAACGTTTTTGTTTGTTTATTTTTACTTTGGTT
>NW_007402824.1:0-765 GCF_000475195.1 Diaphorina citri | reverse complement strand
CCCCCTCCATCGGGTTCATGAACAAGATGTACCACCCCAACATTGACGAAGTGTCAGGTGAGTGAAAAAAACAACCAATCACCTTGCGTTTCTCCCACTTCGCAAAAGTAGCACTATCAAATACCTTCGAATTAAGCCGTATTTTATTATGGAGGTGTGTGGAAGGTGAGGGTGCACCTACCCGAACACTATTCGTCCAAATCCCCCTCCATCGGGTTCAAGAACAAGATGTACCACCCCAACATTGACGGGGTCTCAGGTGAGTGAAAAAAACTGAGCACCTTGCGTTTCTCAAAAGGAGGAATATCAAACGCCTTCGAATTAAGCCGTAGTTCGACAGCTAACTCGACTTTACCACCCAATGTTAAAATCAGGGGACCCTAAACCGAATATCTTACATTTCAGGCACGGTCTGTCTCGATGTGATTAATCAGGCGTGGACCGCGCTGTACGATCTGTCCAATATATTCGAGTGTTTTCTACCCCAGCTACTCACCTATCCGAACCCCATTGATCCGCTGAATGGGGATGCGGCCGCCATGTATCTGCATAAACCGGACGAGTATAAGAAGAAGGTAAGAATAAATGCAAGTTCTTTGTGTTATGTCACAATTTTTGTGCTCACTTCAGCATTGTAGGATTTTCCCAATAATATCTCAATAATCCCAACATCCAGTGTTTACCTACCATGCTGGCACCGGAATCGAACCCGGGTCTCCCGCGTGCAAGGCGAGTGACCACTATGCCGTGGGAGCTGACTAAATA
>NW_007402823.1:0-766 GCF_000475195.1 Diaphorina citri | reverse complement strand
CATAAGAAGTGGATGGTACTTCATAAGATGTGGATGGTGCAGCAGGTGCTCCATAGGAATTAGATGGTTCAGCAGGAGCACTGTAAGAAGTGGACGGTGCTCCATAAGAAGTATATGGTACTTCATATGATACAGCTGGAACATCAGGAACTCCATAAGTTACTGATGGAGCTACAGGAACTGATTGACTGGGGGTTTTAATACTCAAGTAACCTCCGTTCTTGGATGAAAGCAGTTTAAATTTGCCAGATAAATTGATGTTGGGAATATTGGGCGTTGCTGGAATTTTCCCAAAACCTGATATGTAAGGACCTGTTGAGGATAAAGAGGAAATTTTTGGTCCAACAAATGGCACATGGCTAAGAATGTTTTGTTTCAGACTTTCAATGGGAATTTGGTTGTAGGTTACGCTGTTAGTAATCAATGCAGGTTTGGTAAATTTACTGCTAGCAAGATTTGAAATTGTTTCAATGCCAGACCGGAGTGCTTGAGCTTTGGCTGCTTTGATGTTGCGGATTTTTCTGAATGGATATTGAACAATGTGGCCAATGCCTCTCTTAGCTGCTGAAAGGTTGTTGTACAAGCTTAATAACTTGTCTGCTGGAAGATTGCTGAGCCCATCATCTGGTAAAGCACCTCCCAAGTTAGACAATGTTTCTAGGGCAGCATTTGCATCAACAGTTTCACCTTGTAACTTGGTAGGGGGTCCATATGAATCAACTAGACTAGCAGGAGGTCCATAGGTTTCTGATAGAGTTGAGACAGG
>NW_007402822.1:0-766 GCF_000475195.1 Diaphorina citri | reverse complement strand
GAAAGTGCGGAAAACATATTTTAAGTGAAATAAATAAACCGAAATAAAATCCACCATGTGAATTGTTTTTATCAAGAATATTGTGACTCTACTGATGTGACTTACACTATAGTGATGGAAAGTGGGCTTTAGTGTGTCTCGGTATCCGGGGGTGTAGCTACGGTTTTCAAAGTTTTTTACAGCAAGAAAGTGCGGTAAACATATTTTAAGTGAAATAAATAAACCGAAATAAAATCCACCATGTGAATTGTTTTTGTTTTTTGAGTTCGATGTGAAATATAACGGAATAAAAACGCGATATATCATGTGACCTCTTCACGCCCAAAGGATTTTTTTTTCAATGTTTGGTGGAGGGAAGTTTGAACGGGAAAAAGGTAAGGCAGTAGTACGAGTAGAAGAAGAAGATCAAGGGAACTGTAACATCGGAGGTCTCATCATCCCGAAATCGAAAAGAGAAGGAGGACAAGATAGGAGAAAGCCAGCCGTTCCGAGAACGAACCTAGGGATAAAGTTCTCCTCCTCAGGGAATCGAATCCCAGGATCTATCTGGCAATTTTTCAATCAGTAATACATATAACCAAGAACTCGGAATAATTTCATCGCACGTAACGAAGACAGAATCTGTTTTTTTCTCTTTGTCTAAATTGGCCTATGCACATTACACTGCAGGCAGTCTTTTTATCAACCATGATCCGTTAGGTAGTGACATTTTGCATACCTGCAATCCTGCATACCTGAATTGCATACTTGACAAAAGAAAGTTGAC
>NW_007402821.1:0-766 GCF_000475195.1 Diaphorina citri | reverse complement strand
CTACAGGATATAATCCACACCTGTCCTACAGAGGAATCAAATCAAACACTTGAGTATGAGTGTACTGTACAAGATACCTACCTAAAAGTATACTACCTAAGTACAATCTGCAAAACACTCAAAACAAAAACAGGTAAACAGGAAGAACTGATTATAATGGGCTCCCGAAATATCTGTACAATTTGCCAGGAAATATTCCTATTCCAAATAGAAGACAGAAACGAGCAACCCTATGCTTTGAAATGTGGACATGTCTTTCACAACAAGTGTTTGTCTCAGTGGAAAGCTAAGTAAGTATGACATCCCTAAACAAAATAATGACGGTCTGACAATGGTTGATCCTATGAATAATGACAGTCTGACAATGGTTGATCCTATGGGTTAAGGTACCCAAGATGTTTGGGAAATGTAAAGTATCTTATCATTATCGCCCATCTGATGAGGGACATACTATGACACAGATCACATGGGTTGAAAACCTATAGCAGTGTTATCAGTTGTTTCATTACAAAAAAAATCAGACCAATGTATGACTAGGATCATAATCAGAAGGAACGGATAATGCTAATCAATCTAAATACTTAGCATAACTAGCTGGCAGTTTTTCTAGTTCAGTATTGACATACTTCATTCAAGAAGTAGGTGATTAACATTAACCACATTGTAAAATCTTTCTGATAATTACAATTATTTTATTATTCTATTCAATTAACATTATAAATTTAATTTCAGTGTTAACAAATGCCCACAATGTCGGGCCACAGCA
>NW_007402820.1:0-766 GCF_000475195.1 Diaphorina citri | reverse complement strand
CACACAAATAATGAGCTCTGATCTCGAAATTTGTCGCGACGACCTATGAACTCAAAGCGAGAAAGTTTTAGATAACACGTTATTTTAAGACCGGTTTTAGCGTCACCTATGTTAAGCTACGCCGAGCAAGGCCAATAAATGGATGGGTGACTGAAACCTTATATTGGGAATAAAGGGAGAACGGGCTCTAGTCTTGATTTTAAATCATTACATGAAAGTAAAATCGAAAAATCATATCAAGAATAATAATAAACCGAATATTAAACAAGTTAGGAAGGTACATAGGTAAATAGGTATATACTGATCGAATAAACTACGGGCTAAATAATTCCCGGAGGGACGGACCCAGCTTGTTTCCTTCCACTTCACGTTGGATACATCGTCTGGCAATATTTATCGACTTTTTTTGCGGTGGTTGTTTTGTTGAACTTCTGGTTATGGCCTAGTGTAGGGAGGTTGGCGCCTGGTAGTAGCACCTTGACCGAGATATGTAGCGGACTCTGGTAGCATCCATAATGACCCTATACTCACTAAGCTCACGCGAAATTACAGCGTTGTTTACAAGATCGCAGAATGCAGCCACCATGAAAGCTATCGGCGGCCTTATCAGATAAGGCATCAGGTATTTTACCTGTGACCTATGAGATTGTTGATCGCGTGCTTAGACAAGTTGATCATAATAGATAAGTACATGTTATGAAGTAAAGTACTTAGATGTCTATCTGACCTGTTTCAACTTTTAAGCCCACTACACACGTGCACACAC
>NW_007402819.1:0-766 GCF_000475195.1 Diaphorina citri | reverse complement strand
GTTGTTGTTGTTGTTGTTGTTGTTGTTGTTGTTGTTGTTGTTGTTGTTGTTGTTGTTGTTGTTGTTGGTGTTGTTCTTCTTCTTCTTCTTCTTCTTTGTGTATTTCAACTTTTGTTTCCCCGTCTTCCCCCTGCGTCTTTTCTTCTAATATTTTCGTTTCTCTCACACTTGCCTCCATATCTCTCAACTCTTTTCGCCCTCGTTTCATCTTCTTCTTTCTCCTTCTTGTATGTTTTCTTCTTCTTCCTTTCTGTCAAAAACTTCTCTCCCACCGTTTACTCGGCTTCTTCCTTATTTATTCTTCCTAGCTCTTCTTCTACCTTCTCTTCCTCCATTATTCTTCCTAACTCCTTCATTCCGTTTGGGGAGCCCTTCATGTTCCATCTTTCCTCCTTCTTCTCTTGTGTTTCTTCTTCCTTTCTGTCAAAAATTTCTCTCCCTCCCTTTATTCTTCGTGCTCTTCCTCCTACATTCTCCCTTACTCTTCTTCCTCCATTTCCTTCTATCTGTTTTTGACTCCCTTCACCATCCATCTTATGACATCATGTAATATGGCAGTAAACAGTTGTTCTGTGAGGGTATGTGTGTGTGTTTTTTTCTGTTATGTGTGTATGTTTGTTTGTTTTCTCAACTTTTTGTGTCGTATTTGCTCTTTCTCTCTCCCTCCCTTTCTCTCTCTCTCTCTCTCTTTGTTTATAAGTTTCCAACTTTTAATATGAGAAATATTTTCGACATTAAAAAATTATTTTTTTTTCTCTCGTGATTT
>NW_007402818.1:0-766 GCF_000475195.1 Diaphorina citri | reverse complement strand
TTTTTTGTAGTTTTTGAACTTGACACTGTATCTTACTATTTTCTTTCGTTTTATCTGGTTACAGAGAACTCGAAGAGAAGCTCAAGCTCCTCATTCAAACACAGCAGCAAATCCTGAGTGACAAAAGTCAAAGTCCTCCTGAACCTCACATGACCATGCCAGGTGTCAATCCAGATCAGGATCGTATCAAAAGACTTCGCACAATGAATGTTCGGGACATGCTGGAAACTCATAGGCAATCTCTGGAGAAATCACAGGAAGTGGAGAGAGAAGAGGAAGCAAGACAAGAAGAAGAGGAAGAAGAAATGAGTGCAGATCAGGAAGTCAAAGAAACGCTGGACTTGTCCAAACCGTCAAAACCTGCAGAGCTATTGAACTCTCCTCCAAGCCACTTAAGAGAATCTCCAGCAAGCCATCATTCCTTCAGACGATCTCCTCTGAACAGGTTGTCTGAGTCACCAATGCCACTTGTTACCGAACATAGCAACACACTTAACGTTGACTATACCAGCGAGCACAACGTTGCTTATGATGCAGACTCTGCTGAAGATAGCAAACCTTTACAACTATGCCATACGGAGAACTACCTGGAGAATGCTATCCTGCATGGCGAACAATTCCTAGAAGACTTGGAGAAAGTATCTCATCCCAAGTTAACACTGCAGCATATTCGACAACTGAGGGATTTGCTGGGCAAGTTGAAAACGCCCGTATTTGAAAATAATAACAGCAAGGACATGATGGAAGATCCAAACAACAAGTCCAA
>NW_007402817.1:0-766 GCF_000475195.1 Diaphorina citri | reverse complement strand
GAATCAAGTTTTTAAATGTGTAGGTAGATAGTTGTTGTGTCATGATTTTTTAATTAGTTGATTACGATAAAAATAACATGATTATTTTTTTGCAAAAATTGCATTTTTTAATCAGTTCTTAATAGAAAAACATACTTGCTCTTTTTAATTAGATGATTATTCTCAAATCTCAATTTCCAAGTTTCTCTGTTCTATTTGATTTTTTGTAATCAAACAATTTTCTCTTGTTCTTTGTTGTTTATCACGTCAACTCAATTTTCCTCAGATTAAAAGCGAAGTACTCCATACTTGCGATGAAATATCTAGTACAGGTGTTAACGATGATGTGAAGAGTGTAGAGAAATAATTTTATTACTTATTGCTGCAAAATTTCTTAATTGATGCAAAATTATTTTTTCCTTAAAGGTTTGTAACTTACGCCAGATTTGTAAACAACTGGGTCCTAATCTCCTACTTCGGACAGCTACATATTCCTTCATAGCTCCTTTTTGCCATACCGTTCCTCATTCCTTTTTGGTTTCCAGCATTGTTCTTTTCGTACCAACATTGCCTGTTACTTGCCTCTTTAACTATATCTGTATTATGCATTACCTACTAAATTAACCTAATTTATTTACTTGGACATTGTTTGAACACTCTTCTAGATTAGTCTACCTCTATCTTGAGTAAATAGATAGATTTATGTAGATACTTGTTATTCTGTTTATTTCTAATTCACTCGTGATCCAAATTCTAAATTGAACCAGCCAGCGAGCGCTATGCAAGC
>NW_007402816.1:0-766 GCF_000475195.1 Diaphorina citri | reverse complement strand
TACCTAAATAAGTACCTACTTTACAATATTTCCATCAATTATTAATCTAAGGCTGAGAGTTTTCATAAGAAAATATAGATTCCATAGCTCACCTAAATTTTCTGACTTGTAGATGGTCCTATTCTTGGGTTTACAGAAGGGTAGAGAGTAATATTCATATGGCAACTGTGTGATAACACTGGTCATCTTTACCGCTCGCACTTCTATTGGTTCACCATATTTGAATTCTACAGGTGCTACTCCAGGAACGTAAAATCCATTTGACGAGACAAACATTGAGATTAAGGTGAGGAGTAATAAACTAAACATTTTGATCTGAAACAAAGAAAACAGATGTGATACTCAGAAGGTAGGTACAAGTTATACATGCATTAAGTACTAATACTGTATGAAGAATATAACAATACAGATAATGTGTATAAGCAACCTCTGGCCTCTGGGGGTTTGTTTGTTTGAATGTCTCTTGAAGAGCTCATATAATCATTATCATTGTCTTCAAAGACAGGATAATGTGTCTTGACCTCTTGACTGTTAAAATACCAAAGTAATCAGAATCAAAAACACTTTCTAATACCCATTATAATGATAGGTAGGTACCTAGTTAATCTGCAATGTTTCAGGTAATCCACCTATAATGTTAAAATCGTAAAGAGAGAAGTAATAGAAGAACAGAACACTCCGTGGACACCAAGCATTGTTATCCTTTACCTGTGTTGGCATTATGGACAGTGCTAATTTGATGACCAACTGCTCAGAATGATAAGAC
>NW_007402815.1:0-766 GCF_000475195.1 Diaphorina citri | reverse complement strand
GTGACAAATGTGACAATCAGTAAAAACACGAGAAACAAAAGTATTGAACTAGAAACGGAAGTGAAAGAAAACGATCTCGTTGTAAATGGAGAATTAAAAGACGAGATAAAGAAAGAAATCTTACCGGACATCAATGGAATTATTAAGGAAGCTGAGGAGCATGTTAACAACTACAACTATGAATTAACTCAAATCCTTGAAAATGGCGTTCCTGACGAAGACTCGGTGTCTTTGATATCCAAGAACTCTTTCGACAAGGATGAAGTTTCGCTCAAAGAATCCATTGAGAAGAAACCTGAGAACGAAGAGAAACCGCCAAGCATACCTGAACTGGAAACTATACCGAAGAAAGTCATGAGGAAGGACATGAGCTTATCTCTTACATCACAAGAAGAATCTTCCATTGAAATCTCTCCGGAGAATGATGTCTCCAATACAGTATCAGAAACTTCTGATGCCACCAAGGATATCTTCACTCCACATTCTGGAAACTCTGAGAGGACGCCCCGTGATGAAACTCCACTATCAGAAGATAGGACGCCACGTGTAGACTTTCCTCTATCGGACAGCATGATGGATGATCTAAGGAAAGAGATTGATGGCATATGCGATGAAGCTGTTGCCAGGATTGCTACTGCTACTACCAAGATACAAGCAGGATATCGAGGCTACAAGACGAGGAAGTCTCTCAAACAAACCAATGTAAGTACCTATAGCTCAGTAAGTAGCTAATTTAAGTAAACATAATTGCACATAACGTCAGTAA
>NW_007402814.1:0-766 GCF_000475195.1 Diaphorina citri | reverse complement strand
GTTGAAATATTTCCGTTTACAAAGCAAATAAAAGGGTAACTCCTCTAAGTTGTGCGAAATGTGAGAAAAATACACTCTAGGAATTTTGGCATCTCCACTAATGTAAATGCAGTTATTATGTCACAACTTTGGTGCTCACTGCAGCATTGTAGAATTTTCCCAATATCTCAATAATCCTAAAATCCAATGTTTACCTACCATGCTGGCACCGGTCGCTATGCGCATTTGTATGTCAGAGCTATTCATTTTCCTCACGAGGCTGAGTGGGCCTCGCAACAGCCAGTCACAGAATCAATCATTTGCATGATGCAAATTTCTTGACCCCGCCGGGAATCGAACCCGGGTCTCCCGCGTGCAAGCCGAGCGCAGTAACCACTACGGCATGGGAGCTGACTAATGTCAATGTAAAATGTCGGGAATTGTGACATCTCCACCAATTTCGACATTTCCACTGTTTGGTATTTTTGTGCATAATTTATCTATTCCTTTCCCCTAACAGCCTTTCTTCAATGATTTACTTGCAATCATTTTTTTTCTCGTTTGAATAGTGGGATTCGAACTCGGGACCTTCGGCATGGAAAGCCAACGCATTACCACTACATCAACCGCGCGATTTATCCGTGTATAACTTCTTTCAATCACAATTCATTCCAGGGCTGATATAAGTCTGAAGAAATCCAGACATAATGTAAGCTCATATTAACTTCGTTCAAGCTTACATGCTTACAAGTTTCATATCACTTTCTCTCACCAAATCACTGGTGTG
>NW_007402813.1:0-766 GCF_000475195.1 Diaphorina citri | reverse complement strand
GAGGAAAGATTTTTTTTTCTTTCTTAGGGGTATGTTATATAAAATAGAGACACGATGACTTTTTCCTTACTCACCTCTTGCGGACCACCTGAAACCTGTGGTCCACGGACCATAGGTTAAGAATGGCTGCTTTAGACCATCACTGATGGTCAATCTCTCTGTTTGAGGTTATTTTAAAAGGCAGGATGCTGCAGATATCAAACTTTATGTAGTCAAAGTTTGATCAAGGGTGGGGTTAATGCCTACCTACTTCTCTGCCTTGAATGAGTTGAATGACTTGGTAAGTCCCTAGAATGCAAAGCTTTCTTACCTTTATTTTACTGACAGACATTGTTATGTTGTGAGCTCTACTTGGTCAATAAAGCACCAAAGACTTGATAGAACCGCTGAGGCGAGGTTAGTTTATCACGTTATCAGTGTAACAGTGTTAAAATTTCTTATCTCTTTCATTCAAAGGAGAAACCAAAGGCCGTGGGCCCGGTGGAAAAAAAATCTAGCTAAACAATAGCTAAATTCCTAAAATCTAGCTGAAAAGTGACTTGGCAACACTGCAACAGTGCCTTTTTGTAAACAAAAAATAATAAAAATCAAGATTCAAGATTCAAGAAATCAAGTCGTATCTGTCTGGTGTCTGGAATCAGGAAGGCGGAAGCTGAAGTATTGAATTTTGATTTTGATTAAACTGAATAAATTTGCTGACCGTCGTATGTATGAAAGCCAGTTAAACTTTAGTTTTAGTCTAACTTGAGATGAAAAATGTTGCCAA
>NW_007402812.1:0-766 GCF_000475195.1 Diaphorina citri | reverse complement strand
GGAAACATCCATTCATCTACATTTTGTTTCTAGTATCCTTCAGGCTTCAATATGCTTTGTACCTTGCTAGTTTTAGTGTGAATTTGATAAACATATTGAACGATAACAAATAGAAAGTAGGTATCAAAACATGTTTGCATGCAGACAACTTGGAGATGTATTGTTTGGGACTGTCTAATTTACCGACCTGAGGAAATCACTCCTCCTGGGCTCACGGTGAAGAAATTTTTACCGGCCAAAACGGTTTTGGATAGCTCTTGGAAAGCACAACAATCCTGTGAAAACCGTTTGTCTTTATCCCAAACCGTTTTCCGGAAAACTCCGGAAAACCCTTTTGAAAAATGGAAAATCTCAATTTTCAGACAAACCGTTGACAAATTTTTACTCCGGAAAACCCTTTTGAAAAATGGAAAATCTCAATTTTCAGACAAACCGTTGACAAATTTTTACCGGCCAGCCCGGTTTTAAATAGCTCTTAATGAGCAGAACAAACCTGTGAAAACCGTTTGTCTTTATCCCAAACCGTTTTCCGGAAAACTCTGGAAAACCCTTTTGAAAAATGGAAAAATCTCAATTTTCAGACAAACCGTTGACAAATTTTTAACGGCCAGCCCGGTTTTAAATAGCTCTCATTGAGCAGAACAAACCTGTGAAAACCGATTGTCTTTATCCCAAACCGTTTTCCGGGAAACTCCGGAAAACCCTTTTGAAAAATGGAAAATCTCAATTTTCAGACAAACCGTTAACAAATTTTTAACGGCCAGCC
>NW_007402811.1:0-766 GCF_000475195.1 Diaphorina citri | reverse complement strand
CATAACTTATTTCCCTCTCTCTAAGTATTACCTACTATATATTTTATATAGTTATAGAGAGAGAGGGAAAAACTGTTACAAATAAATAAAACATTTAAAAAAAAAAAAACGCTCATAAGCGCTGATATAATGGCATACATTCTGGCGCGTTTTTGACGTTAATTTGCGAGAATGACGTCCGCAAGACGACCCCCTCCCCGAGTGGTTTCACGTGGAAATCTAGAACGTCTGGTTAGGGGATAAAGGTCAGGCCGGTGCGCCGCGATGGTCAAACTGTCGGTTCTGTTTAAAAAAGTTGAGTCATCTTTTAAAATGTTCCGTAATCTTTTAAATGCTTTCATCTTTTAAAATGTTCCGTAATCTTTTAAATGCTTTCCTTCCTTTAGGATAAAGGAAAGTAGAAGTTGAGTAATCTTTTAAAATGTTGAGTAAAAGATGACTCAACTTTTTTAACCGAAATATTTTGCCCTTCACAGTCAACTTTAGTGCAATTTCCATACCATTTGAGACTCTGAATTTTATCCTTAGGTGCAATACACACTAGTGAAACCGAGTTTCAAAAACGCATTTCACTAGTGTGCATTGCGCCTTATCGGAGAATTTGGTTTGAGCTACAGCTTTTGAAATTCGTTACGGTTGTACGTTCACAATTTCATTGAAAATCATTTTTCAAGGACTCTACTAATTTAATACATCCATATGTAGGTGTAGAAATTCCTTGGTGTATTCAGAAAACCTGCAACGCGTGTTCCTTTTTACGACCAGT
>NW_007402810.1:0-766 GCF_000475195.1 Diaphorina citri | reverse complement strand
CAACTCGTTCACTTCGATCATCTGAGAGCCGGGTAAGACCATCCTGTCTTGTGGAAAACCGCTCACTACTCTCTCTCTATTGTGTAAAGACTGAGTGAGGTTTAAAAAGAATTAGTGAGTGACTGAGTCATAAAATTAGAGTAAGTGAGTTATAAAAGTAGGGTGAGTGAGTGAGTCATAAAAGTAGGGTGAGTGAGTGAGTCATAAAAGTAGGGTGAGTGAGTGAGTGAGTTATAAAAGTAGGGTGAGTGAGTTAGTTACAAAAGTAGGGTGAGTGAGTAAGTTACAAAAGTAAGGTGAGTGAGTGAGTTATAAAAGTAGGGTGAGTGAGTTATAAAAGTAGGGTGAGTGAGTGAGTTATAAAAGTAGGGTGAGTGAGTGAGTTATATAAAAATGAGTGAGTTACTGAGTTACAAAAAAGTGAGTGAGTTACTGAGTTATAGAATTTGACTCATTAACTGAGTAGTTCATTAACTCACTCACTCTTTACACATCTCTCTCTCTCTCGGATTGCTGGTAATCCCCTAGTTGTGTTGCTTGCCTGAAGCTCTCTCTCTCTCTATCTCATGATCTTGGTTCATTCAGCATTACGGTTCAAAATGCCTCATTTTCAGTCCCCACGCGTAGCTATTCGTTTAAATTCGTGAAAATTCGGAAATATTCTTTTAAATTCGGAAATATTCTTTTGTAGGGCACGGTTGGTCCAGTGGTAACGCGCTTGCTTGCCATGCAGAAGGTCCCGGGTTCGAATCCCACCATCGACAAA
>NW_007402809.1:0-766 GCF_000475195.1 Diaphorina citri | reverse complement strand
GTCCTTCCTCGCTTGATAAACTACGCTAAATTTAATGACCTGACTTGGACTCGAACCACCAACCTCCAGATCCAGAGTTCACCGTGCTAACCACTACACCACTGAGGTTGGTTTTGTCCTACTTTTTTACTTTTCTTTTACAGTTTTTTCTTACTTTTTTTAAAAAAGATGATTTTCTTACTTAAAAAAAAATCTCGACTGAGTATGAATCAGCATTTAAGCTAAATAGTAAGAAGGTATAGTTTAGTGCTTAATTTAGACTGTCACGTTGTACCATTGGTTCTTTCGGTACCTAGAGAAGTAATATTTTTATTGGGTAAAAGGAATTTGACTTTTTATAGTTTAGTGCTTAATTTAGACTGTCATGTTGTACCATTGCTTCTTTCGGTAGAGAAGTAATATTTTTATTGGGTAAAAGGAATTTTACTTTTGTACACTTACTAGATGCATTAAAAAACAATCAGGGGAATGACTATAAAACATTATAGTCAAGATAGGGGAAGTTGATAGGCTATACCTAAACGAGGAGTGGTCAACCTATGGCACTGGAGGTCTTTGTATACATGAGGCCCGTGACCGTAGCTAAGATTATTTTTTTTTTATTTTTTTTTTAGTAAAAAAAGGTCTTTGTAAAGGAAGAATCGATTATGTAGTACACATAATTATGTACACAGGATTACACATAAAGATGTAATCCTGTGTACATCTTTATGTGTACTCCTGTGTACTCGGTTTTTTTTTTTTTTTTTTTTTTTAAAAAAAAATT
>NW_007402808.1:0-766 GCF_000475195.1 Diaphorina citri | reverse complement strand
CAGTACTGAGCAGGTACAGCCAGACTAAGCATTCATTTACCTGTAGTGTGGTGAACTCTTCCAGTGCTTCCTTCATAACATCAATATTCTTAGCCGGTTTGGTTCCCGTTTCGTAGAACTTGAGTCTGTCTTCGACTTGTTGCTTCAACTTCTCGCCAAAAATACTGGACTGGGCGTCTGTAGAACACATACACATTAAGATGAGTCAAAGAAATAATGAAAACACACCCAAGATGAGGCAAAGAGAGAATGCAAAAACACCCAAGAAGAATTTCAATAGATCAGTTGCGCTTACTTGGGTGATGTTTCAAAGTCATAGAGCAGGAAAAATAATCTTCCTTATTCTTTTTCTTCTACGACTTCTAGATACCGAGATAAATCGATTAAAAAAATACCGGTAAATCGTGAAGTTTGATGTCACGACATACGCTCCCGTAGGCGATGACGTCATAATTTAAGACTCCCGCTTTGTTTATTTGTGCGCGTTTCTGCGCATTTTGACGTGAAATCAGACGTCCCAACTATTTGAACTTTTTCAATAGGACAGCAATTAAAAATTGAATTTTCGACCTTTTAAAGTTACTTTTTCGGAGTTTTGACCTCAGATTTGGATTTTTGACAATATTTTACGTAGGAATCGACCTTTTATTAATAATATTTTCCCGATTGCAACTCCTCCATTAGGCTCCTAAATAGGCAACGATCCCCGTGGTTGGTAGGGATGGGTAAATATTCTCTGAGTCGATTCAAAGAGTCGAATATTTCA
>NW_007402807.1:0-766 GCF_000475195.1 Diaphorina citri | reverse complement strand
GTAGCGGCCCTATATTCTCTTGAAGGTAAGTAGCGACCCTAATTTAGCCTTATAGTTGAGAAGCTACCCAAATAGCGACCTTAATTTATCTGATAGGTAAGTAGCGACTCTAATTTAGTCTTATAGTGAAGAAGCTACCCAAATAGCGACCTTAATTTATCTTATAGGTAAGTAGCGACCCTAATTTAGTCTTATAGTGAAGAAGCTACCCAAATAGCGACCTTAATTTATCTTATAGGTAAGTAGCGACCCCAATTTACTTCTAAAGGTAGGTAGCGACCTAAGTAGTGACCCTTGTTTGTCCTATAGGTAAGTAGCTACGACCCCTCTCTCTCGCTCTATATCCAAACTACACTCGTCCGTCTATCAGTCTTCCCCTTCGCCGCTCTCGCTTCCCCTCCAGGTAAGTAGCGACCCGAGCAGCGACCTTAATTTAATCCTATAGGTAAGTAGCTACCCTAATTTCTCTTATGTGTGAGCAGAAACCCGAGTAGCGACCCTAATATAAACCTATAGGTAAGGTTAGTAGCTACTCGAGTAGTAGCTCTAATTTAATTTCAGTTAAGTAGCTACCCTAATTTCTCTTATGCGTGAGCAGAAACCCTAGTAGCGACCCTAATATAAACCTATAGGTAAGGTTAGTAGCTACTCGAGTAGTAACTCTAATTTAATTTCAGTTAAGTAGCTATAGCTACCCTAATTTCTCTTATGCGTGAGCAGAAACCCTAGTAGCGACCCTAATATAAACCTATAGGTAAGGTTAGTA
>NW_007402806.1:0-766 GCF_000475195.1 Diaphorina citri | reverse complement strand
TGGAAGAATTCCGACAGTCAGATTTTTCTTGTGAGGCGGTTGTTGTGGAAGCATTTTTATTTTACTGTGGTTATTTTAGTTTTATTTTTGTCAGTATTCTGTATGAGCATTAAAAGAAACTCCTTAAAAACTGACGTTTATGGGACAATTCTTCCAATTGCTCAATTTCTAAAATTAAACATACGTATAGGTCACTTCCCACATTTTTTTTTTCTTTTTCTGTAAGTCAAATTCCACTTTTTCTAGCATCCTCATTATTGGGGCATGGGGCATTATGTGTACTTCAAAATAACTAGCAGCTGGTTACGTGACCAACATACAATATTATATTTATAAATAAGTATTAGGTTCAATAAAAAAGTTGATGATGATGAGAATTCAATATAAATTTTGGAACACCCTGTTTTCTCTTGGAGTTTGGGGAATGGAAGGGATCGGAATTCAGGACACAATGGATATAAAGCGATGACCACCATCCCTCCCAAAACTCTCTCTTCTCCTCTCTTATTTCCCAAACTGCCCCACTTCAAAATGTTCCTTCCCTATTATTCCCTTCCCAAAAACCTCCTCCCTTCTTTTCTTAACTGCCCCGCTTCCATTATCTTCAAAATGTTCCTTTCCCACATATTCCCTTATCCCTTTTCCAGTCGGTATTTCCCCCCTCCCCAAACTGTCCCTTTTCTCCCTCTCTCTCCCTTCCCAAAACATACGCTTTTGAACGTATCCGCTCTGTTATTTTTAGACGTTTTTCACTTCTTTTCAGTTC
>NW_007402805.1:0-766 GCF_000475195.1 Diaphorina citri | reverse complement strand
CACGTTACTCTCAAGTTAACCAGGTATCTTTATTGTAAAGGGAACTTGTAATTATGTAGATATAGGTATCTTCCTTCACCTTCTGCCAGATAAGGATTAAGTGCAATGTAAACCCTGGCGGTAAATGTAAACAATGTAAATTGTAAACATACCTATGAGAGATTAGACGTTTATTGAACGAAGGATGTAAGTTCCGTTTAATTTACTTGACATATGTGCCTGTGTGAACGTTTATTTTGCGATAACTCCGAATTAGCGAGACTCCTCTTTTGATGATGCTATAAGTTTCGCACAGGTAGGCCAGCTTTTGATGAAATTTGGCAGAAATGTTGGACATAGTGTAAATTATTAAACCAGAGAAGTTACTGTGATTTCTATATTCTATGGGACGCACTCCAATTGCTCTCATTTGATGACATTCCAATTTCCCTGAGCGGCCCAACGACAGAATATCCAAGTGCTCCCATCACTAATTGGTAATGGGAGCGATTGGTATAAAATGGGAGCTATTGGAGTCCGCCCGTTCTATGAATCTATAACCTTTACCTGCTTGCCTGTCCGTTCCACGCGATAAAGTGCAAGTCAATATGTTCTGATCCTTATTTATTAAACAAGAGTGTACTTAGTGTACCTCTGTAGAGAAGTCAAACAGAACAAGAAGCCATAAGAAGGAATAGAAATGAGATGAAAAATGGCAGAGATGAGAGAGAAAGCAAGAAGGAAATAAGGAATGAAATATTGAAAATTACTATTCCCCCTCTTCTCT
>NW_007402804.1:0-766 GCF_000475195.1 Diaphorina citri | reverse complement strand
CTGCTGGAGTAAAGGGACTTTTCAGTCCTATGCGAGCAGTATAAATAAGCACTATTATTATTATTATTATTACCTACCAACCTTCTCTCTCTCCTTCTACCTATCCCTCCCATACCCACCTTATTGTCTCCTCCCACTCTCTCCCATACGATATGAATTCCTATGTCTCTTCATCATAAAGATGAGAGAGAGGGAGGTAGCATTGAATTCCCTCCCTCTCTCCCCTGTTTGTACCATAAAGTTAGGATAGGGGAGGTAATACAGTTGAACCTGGATATAAGAGAAAATTTTCTGGGCCCTTAATTTTTGAGCCAAAAACCTGGATATAAGAGAAGAAATATAAGGGAAACCTGGATATAAGAGAAGAAATATAAGGGAAACCTGGATATAAGAGAAAACCTCGACATAAGAGAATTTTTTTCTGGTCCAAGGTAATCGATTGGATTTAGTGGAAACCTGGATATAAGAGAATCCTGGATATAAGAGAAAAATTTCTGGACCCTTCATTTTTGAGCCAAAAACCTGGATATAAGAGAAGAAATATAAGGGAAACCTGGATATAAGAGAATTTTTTTCTGGTCCAAGGTAATCGATTGGATTTAGTGGAAACCTGGATACAAGAGAAAAAAAGGTCGGTCCCCTGGATTCTCTTATAGGGTAAGTGTACCATTTATTCGCCCACCTAAAAAACGTACCATTTATTGGCCCACCTGCCCACATTTTTTATTTTTCTAATTTTTGTTTTTATGACTACAATTTTTGAATA
>NW_007402803.1:0-766 GCF_000475195.1 Diaphorina citri | reverse complement strand
GACTTACACTGATTTCCAATCATCATAAATAGTAAGTGGTTCGGATTTAATGATTATCTCAGACATCACATATTCACATACCAGATCGGTGATTAATATCAATAAGTGACTGTTGACTAGAGAACTACTTACGATTATGAGATATTAGAAGTATTTAGAACGAAAAATCCGATTACAGGGTGGGGCTAAAAGGACGTGTTTTTCTAACCACCACGTTTGAGTTATTTGAGTAACTGAGTAGTTTAAAAGGTTGAATGCAAACAACCAAGAAAAGGTTGAATGCAAAGGTTGAGTTCGATTCATGCCCGGGGCGGATTTTATTCTAAACAGGTAAGGACGGCTGGTTTTCTCCTATCCTGTCTTCCTTTTCTCTTCGATTTCGGGGCGATAAGACTTTAGCAGTTACAGTTCCCTCTGTCAATCTTCTTTAAAAAAATACCACTGTAGTTACAGTTCCCTCTATCGAAGCATAAAAATTCGGCAACGGTACAATTTCCACAGCAATTCCGAAATTCGTTTCAATGCTAAAAGGTTCTGTTCTCCCTCGTCCATTCTCTTCTTTTCAAAGGTCCAAAGTTTTAACCTTTTCTTCTCACCCTGTACATCGCTCAAGCATTGTCCCATCCTGTATATAAGTCAACTCCAGGATACATTACACATCGGTTTAATATCCTAGAGAGTTTCACATATATTGAATCGATTAGCGTCTTATCAAATCAATCATACGTATTGGTTTTACTATTTGATTGATCAACAGAGATTAATC
>NW_007402802.1:0-766 GCF_000475195.1 Diaphorina citri | reverse complement strand
TGACTAATAGGGGTAACGCATGCTATTGTCAAACGGACATATGGGACATAATAGATATTACCTGTGTTATGATAGAAGGTAGGTATATAGGTACCTACATAACAAGTCCACCGACCTACTAAATATTAAACCTTAAATGGGCTCAGAAATGTCAGAATTTTCCATTTGTATTACCTATTCTTTCATGTATTTACCCTTGCAATATTTTAATATATACTATTGATGCAAATAAATAAATTATACTGCCCCCCTCGAACAAGAATTTTCGGAGTCTGACGTACAGCAAAGGAGAAAAATGAAGCTCTAGGGGGAGGAGGCCTAAATGCGGCCCTGGTATAGTGTAGTTATAGTGACGTATATTATAGTTATAGTGAAGTGTAGTGACTAGTGACGTGGTCGTTAAGTCTGGACGTATGTGACGTGCTGTCCTGCACTTCTAGTTATGACCCGAGCTCACGCTACAGACAGTGCTGTAAGGTACATAGCTTGCATAGGGTTATATGTAGTTATATTCGATTCAAGTCGGTTTTTTTTTTCTTTTTTTTATGGACATGTCCAAAGAAGAGAGGAAAACTATGTTGGTAAGAGAGTTGAGAAGATGATAGTAGATGAAAATAGGGGACGGGGCAGTCCGAAGAAGAGGTGGAAAAACTGTGTAATTCAAGATCTGCGGGAAAAGAACTTAGCGGGGGGATGAAGTTAACAACAGGGCTGACTGGAAGCTGGAAGAGACTGGCGGAAAACGCCGACCTCACTTGAGTGGGAA
>NW_007402801.1:0-766 GCF_000475195.1 Diaphorina citri | reverse complement strand
TAATTGCAAAGTCTAATGGTGTTCCTTTTGGGGGGAATTTGGTGATAAGGTACCCGCCTCCTCATATTGACTTCACCAAGAAAAGCCAGCAGCGCGTGATCGGCCAGATGGTCACCCATCCAGATCGATTCCCGCACAATGTTGCTTGACTTCAGTGATCCAATTGGTCATGCATTCAACCTATCACTGCTGGCAAATACGGCTTTTACCAATCAATCCGTGTCAATCAATTACCAAGATTATTTACATATTTGCCTCATCAAAAAATAATAACACTCAAAAATCATTACTAACCCTCCCACCTACTGTTTTCTCCTTTATTTGGCCCCCAAATAGAGGTGAAAGTTTACTTACTTTTTCCCAGGGCCATTTGAAGCCTAGAAGAATTTTTGCTTCGCCAAACTGTCCTGTCTTGTGCTGCTTCTTCTTTCGTGATATTGATTTTTTTTTTTATGTCTCTTGATCTGGTCCTTTTTAGGGCCATTTGAAGCCTAGAAGAATTTTTGCTTCGCCAAACTGTCCTGTCTTGTGCTGCTTCTTCTTTCGTGATATTGATTTTTTTTTATATATCTCTTGATCTGGTCCTTCCATCTCAGCTTTGGGCGTCCTCTTCTTTTCCTTTTTTATGAACCTTCTCCTCATTGTCTCTCCCACAGAATCCGCCCTCAAATCCCAGGACATGGACCTCCGGGACCACAACCACCGCGAACTCAGCAAGGACTTCCAGCTCTACTGGAAACTCCTCGAGGAGGAAGGCGAAATCGAA
>NW_007402800.1:0-766 GCF_000475195.1 Diaphorina citri | reverse complement strand
GCATGCAGTTGCTGTTTCGGTGAGTGTGGATGCGGCCTTGAGTACTGAAGTTTAGGGTAATGTTTTAGTGTGGACGCAGCCTTGAAGTTCTTTTTATAAAGGACCGTACCCACTTGTTGTTCGAAAAGAAAATCGTGTCGAGCGTAAGTGGAAACCGTCTCATTCAAATTACATCGCCTAATTTAAGGACATTTTGTGTAGTTCGGAAAAAAAAATCCTGCCGTAGTGGGAACACTTTCATTTAAAAATTACATTGCCTACAGGATATTCGGGAGGGAAATCAGATGAAACTCACTTCAAATGGTAACGGGCCTTAAGATTCTTTCTTGGTAATTATTCAGAAGCCACGACAATGAAAAAGAAAGCTCCTTTTTGTGTTTAACCTAACCCTATAATATTACGGGTTACTGCTTGAATTGTGAAAGCTTCTTTTTGTGTTCAATATAACCCTATAATAACACTGGTCACTGCTCATTTGTGACAGCTCCTTTTTGTAGCAATTCTCCATTGACGTAACTTCTCAACATTTACTCTTTCGTAAGTGTCTATGAACCATTTTCTCAACATATTTTACTCTTTCGTAAGTGTCTATGAACCATTTTCTCAACATTTACTCTTTCGTAAGTGTCTATGAACCATTTTCTCAACATTTACTCTTTCGTAAGTGTCTATGAACCATTTTCTCAACTTTACTCTTTCGTAAGTGTCTATGAACCATTTTCTCAACATTTACTCTTTCGTAAGTGTCTATGAACCATTTTCTCAA
>NW_007402799.1:0-766 GCF_000475195.1 Diaphorina citri | reverse complement strand
TTTTAGAGGATTTCACGAGTTTTTACTTAATTACTTATGCAGTGTATTCAATTTTTTTGGGTTCTATGGTTGAATTTCAGGTTTCCTGAGGACAATAGGGTTGTTCAGATTTTTTAGAGACTTCAGACCTGTTTCCAACTGTGTTCACTTGCTCACCCAAAAACTGAGTTGTACAGACTTTTACCTACGTTAAACTTAACAAAAACATGTCTTTATATTTCAGGTTCCAGTCAGAGAAACTATAGCCGAGGGGGCCCCTATTCCCCCGGATTTGACTTTGATGAGGATTCTCACTCTAAATATGTCACGGACAGGAACCGAAACAAGGGCATGCACGATCATATCGAAGGTAATTAACCGAACGAAATGGGGTCTAAGTTGTAGGTAACTCGACATTTTTTATACATTTAATTGTCTCTCTAGGGGACGTTAAACAGAGAGTAGACTAATGTTTTGCTGTGGGACTATAGACAGCGAGGAGAACAGCTAACTCTAACCAGCCTAGCTAGCTGGCAGTTTTCAAAGGGTTCTCTCTGCTTTTAAAGAATAAGCACAAGTCCTTACGATGGTTGACTACGGTTCAGGACGAGCCAATTAAACATCGCTAGAGAACATCACCCCGGTGTATGGTAGGTGAAAAAAGATATCCTTTCTTTATTCTGCCATCACCATTCGGCTACGGCTGAAGCCACTACAGCAACAAAATGTGTCTGTTCATATAATGTTATATTTTTTACAATAACCTTTTTTTTTTTTCTTTTTTTTT
>NW_007402798.1:0-766 GCF_000475195.1 Diaphorina citri | reverse complement strand
AGTACCTCCAAAGGATAGAAAGATATTGTCAATTTTATCTTCTGGTTAGTTCTGTTTTTATAGCCGATTAATGGTGAATTAGGTAAGTATGAGTGTTTTTTGCAATAAAATTTTTAATCAGCGAAGCTTGATTTTATCGCAAACATAATACAGTAACGTAATAACAAACCATTAGACATTTAATGTGTGCTCTATGTAAAATGTGCACAAGGCACATCCACCAAATCCACCAGCATTATTTAATCTAGAGACAGTAAAATAATACTATAATATGTAATCCTACCTTTAAAGTCTTTAAACCGCATATTATTAGGTATAAATACGATTATACTTATTTTTTCCCTGTAGGGATTAACTTATTTTTATTGTTTTCGAGATATCATAATTATTATGGTCACTTTTATTATGTTTGAAGGCGATCTACGAGTATTCGGACCTGGCCGTTGGTGATTCAAGTCTAATTGAAGTAAATAAATATATAAAGGAACTTATTCTATTAATCGAGGAAAAGACAAGAATTCATGCTCACACTTGAAATTCCTTTACATTTCTAGCAGTTTAGAAAAACATACAATGAACCCGTACTGCGAGCAACAAGATGCCGGAAAAATAGGGCCCGTATACTCGGTATACTGCCTCTTGGCTATTCAATATTTAATGTATTCTTCTTTGATAATATTGAATTTTGAATTCCGAAACATTCAAAAAGAAGTCACTGCAAACTGTTGTTCAACCTACATATACAGTTAAGTAGTAAAGCTCTGGG
>NW_007402797.1:0-766 GCF_000475195.1 Diaphorina citri | reverse complement strand
AAGATAAAATCACATAATGAAAGACAAGAGCGGTAGGCACCTTTGTATACGCGTACAATAATCAAAGTATCAAAGATATAAAATCCAAGGTCTAGGTTAGGTAATGCCAAAGGCCTTGTACCGTCTAACTCCAAGTTGCGATAGTTATAGTAGACAAATTAAGAAAAGAAAATAGTAATGAATTCTCGGCTTCGGTCGAGATCCGAACCAGCGGTATCCTGCTTGCTAGTCACTCGTCTAATAGTTAGCACAGTAGTTTTTGGAAACCCTAGTGAACTTTCTGGGTTAACTCCATTCACAAAAAGCCCACTCCGAGGCTTAGTTTTGGGGGATTGACGCGAAAGCTAGCAGATGCCTCCTTTCAATTGCCCACCAGGGGTGGATGGAGGGACTACTTAAAAAAGAAGTGTAGGGGCAAACAGCCTAAAGGATTAAGCTTCTACGAATCTACGAACTTTCTGGGTCATTACTCACTCTTACTTCTAGTCTGGTAGCTCACCTGAGTTACTGGTCCACAGGTATAACACACATGAGTAGGTATACCATAACGTGCAAAGTGCACGGTACGTTCATTGTTTAGAAGGGCGCAACGCTGCTACATGCTAAGAAGATCAGACAGTGTACAACGTTGCATGTACTCCTATCTAATGTCTTAGATCACAGAAGTCACAACCTTTCCTACACGACTAACGAAATGAGGATCTGTCTCACAGCCTCATTAAGAATTTAAAAATGAAATTTGTTGCATAGGCAACATCAATTTTTT
>NW_007402796.1:0-766 GCF_000475195.1 Diaphorina citri | reverse complement strand
TATACGAATGGGCAGCATTAGATATATGGATGGGTAGCACTAAAGATATGAATGGATAGCAAATATATGGTTGGTTTGTGCTGATTTAATCAGTCAGATCAGCATTTTGTGCTGATTTAGTGCACGGATTTTGAACGAATTCATTGAAGAATCTAAAGAATGGAACGTGAAGGAAGGAACAAGAACATAAAAAGAAAAACCACGAAGAAATAATTAAACAAAATTCTAACCCTTACACAACACATACGTACACACTTCACATGGCGCAGTCAACTTCGGGGGGAAAAGTAGAACAGACGGCAGAAAAAAGAGGCAAAATCTACGAGAACAAAAGCTTTTGAATTCAAAATTGCACTTGTATGAAAGCACGGAAGGGCAGTTAGTCCCTCAGGGGGGCCTCCGAGGGGGAAAAAAAGGGGAAGCCGGAAAACTCACGAAAAAAGCGAGGGGGGAAAGGGAAAAAAAAGCTGAAATCCGTTCTCTATTGTTTTTGAAGAACATTTTCATCATATAAAAAGTAAACTTGAGATTTTTCATTTTATTAAGGGCCCCTTCTCCCTCGCAACTTTCTCCCTTTTCCCTCCAACTTTCTCCCACGTCCTGCATCAAGTTTCTCCCTTTTTCCCTCTTGCGATCTCCTTTCTGTTTTTTGTACTTTCTCTTCTTCCTTCAACCCCGTTTTCCTTTTTTACCATTTCACCTCTTCTAATTTCGCTTCCACTCCACTCCTTGACAGTGGCGTGAAAGCAGTCTCTCATTAGTTGAG
>NW_007402795.1:0-766 GCF_000475195.1 Diaphorina citri | reverse complement strand
TCTTTCTCCTTCAAGTGGACTAGGAACAGAGTTGCAGGCAAAAAAAAGTAAAATAATTAATAATAAATAAATCAATAAATAATGATGATGATAATAATAATAAACCCTAGTTTGAGAGTTAAGAACTTAAGACACATACCTTGACCTTATATAAGTAACAAAGGAAGTTCAAGGGAACTGGACTCAAGTATGTATATGTATCTGTGGTACCTATCTGCTTTAGATTGTTGCACATTCTTCCAATTTAGGCAACTCTGAGTTCAAAACTTCTCATTGTAAGGACTATTCTTACATCCTGAGTTCAGGATGTACAATTGTACATAGGATGGATGGAAGAGAATGCCCAAGGCATTTATCCCGCCCCGTAGTTGGAATACTTTTTTATATAGATTACTTGTATTAATTTTTATTTGAGTTTTAACTTGCTCAAGAGTTGGATGGCAGAGATTGGGAAAGCGCCAGAAAGTAACCAAATATTTTTTTACAATCAAAATAAAATAAATACCTACAAGTGAATCTTTTTCTTCGATGGTAAGCATGTCAGCATGTGGAACAAGATTTCCAAATCATAATTTTAGACGTTTTGAACTCCTCACTAAATTTTGTGTATCGGAATTATTATACCTATAGGTTCAATTTCCGAAGATACTTAATTGGAGGGAAGGTACTGTGGTTATAGGTACCAAGCAAGTATCAATATCACTTTGGAAAATTGGTGTATAACTTTTTTTGTTGTCTGGGTTGTAAATAACTATGGTTTGTTCCC
>NW_007402794.1:0-766 GCF_000475195.1 Diaphorina citri | reverse complement strand
ATAGGTACTGATTTTCTCTAACCACGATCGAATAAACTACGGGCTAAAAAATTCCCGGAGGGACGGGCCCAGCTTGTTCTCCCCCTGTCCCTCTTAGTTTTCCCCTCTTGTATATGTCTCTTTCTCTCCCTTTGTTCCTTTCTCAATATGTTTGTCCGCAAAGTCTTCATCCTTTCTTTCTCTCTCTCTCAATTTCACTGTCCCCAGAGTCTTAATCTTCTGCCCTCTCTCCCTTTCTCTCACACTCTTTCGCTGTTCCTTCTTCCTCTTTTTCACTTCCTTTTTCTACTTCTTCTTCTTCTTCTTCCTCTTTCCCTCATCTTCCATGTCTCCAATCTGTTTCCATATTTACCCCTATTGCTCTCTTTCTTTTGCTTCTCTTTTTTTTTCTTCTCCTCATCTCTTTTAATCTCCTCTCCTTCCCTCTCCCTTTCTCTCCCAACTCTTCCTATCTCTCCTTCTCTTTCTTTTATCCCTGGTGTCCCAATCTCTTTCCCCTTCTCTCTCCCCCTTTCCTTCTCTCTCCCTTCCTCTTTCTCTTTCTCTCTCTCTCTGCTTCACATCCTTGGTTTACAAACCAAAGCTTATTTTCTCTCTATATGTTCAATTACAGCTTTTTAATTCCATTTTTCCAAGGGGAAAAAAACTCCCACACTTGTGCTTAACATTTTCCATGCGACTTTTGATGGGATTTTATTTTTTTTTATTTTCTTTTTCTTTCCGTTTCTCTCTCTCTCTCTCTCTCTCTCTCTCTCTCTCTCTCTCT
>NW_007402793.1:0-766 GCF_000475195.1 Diaphorina citri | reverse complement strand
GATGGCTCGTTCACATTTTTTTGCAACATCCTTCAACATTACATAGGTAGGCAGAAGATGGCTCGTTCACATTTTTTTTGCAATATCCTTCAACATTACATCACAGGTAGGCAGAAGATGGCTCGTTCACATTTTTTCCCCCCAAAATATCCTTATTTGTACCTACCTACAATACTTAATACTGTAACTGAATTTTTTTCACGCACCCTCTGGCAAGGTTAGATAAATAAAGTTTAAAGAAAAATGCCAAATCATTGACAAGAGAAGAAGAAGAAGAGAGAGAGAATGAAAAGAAGAAAGAGAGAGAAGCATTGTCAATTTCAACCCGTGTTTCATTTCATTGTTACTAAACACACGTTTCTGCCATTCTCTGTCTCTCTCCCTCTCTCTCCCCCCCTCTCTCTCTCTCTCCTTTTTATTCATTATCTTACGTCTCTCTCGCTCTCTCTCTCCCTCTCTCTCTCTCTCTCTCTCTCTCTCTCTCTCTCTCTCTCTCTCTCTCTCTCTCTCTCTCTCCTTTATACTCATTATCATTGTCTTCTCCTAGTCTTACTCAATACTTGCATCTTTCTTCTTTTAGTACAATGTAATACCTAGGTATGTATAGTTGCTTCACCCTTATTTAAAACGGGGTATCCAATAATCACTACACACCTAACGTGAGTAAAGGTAACTAATATACCTATAGGTATTATTTCCATAAGTAAATCACAAATTTAGTTCCAGTAGTCCAATTATCAGGCCATTAGATTTGTAACCGAGCTGA
>NW_007402792.1:0-766 GCF_000475195.1 Diaphorina citri | reverse complement strand
CAAAAGGTACTTTCTTTGGACGTGTCTATGAATGTGTAGGTAGGTACATTTTCCTGTTTCTTCTTTCTTAAGGTATAATACTTAATCTATGATTTTTTAATTGGTGATTTTGAATATTAATGTAATGTGTTGTTGATGTTTATTTTTTCAAATATTTATACCTTAAGATTGATTTTCCTGATTTTATTTGTTGTTACAAAAAAAGAAAAATTCTTTGGGAAAAGCGTAATGTTTACCCAAAGTGTTGAAGATATTATTATGTAAGTATCTAAGTATTTTATTAGAATACCTATTAAACATTGGAAACGGGACACCGTGTCAAGTAGTCAAGTACTAATTAATACTAAAATAAGAAGAGAATACCTACGTAAGTCTTCACTTGAATAAAAACACTAGGTACTTTATTGGTGGAAAGGAGTCACGAGTCAACATGTTTCAGCATCTCATGATGCCATCCTTAGGACTAAATTGAAAAATTGTGTGAGTAGCGAGTAGTGTTTTTAGTCTAGTGAAGACTTGTTTCCTTCTTATTTTAGTAGAATACCTATTGTTGTTTCCTATAAAATACCTACATAATGTAGAAGCCTAAAACTTTGAATCTTACCCCACAATACCTACTTTTAAAAAGTTAAAAATGTAATTTATTTCACTTACCTAATTTACCTACTTACTTAAGGCAGGTATGTAGGTACACAGTTTAGTAACTCGGTGTTTTAGGTTAAAAAGAAAAAAAAAAAGCTCCTGTTTGGGATAAAATCCACCCCGG
>NW_007402791.1:0-766 GCF_000475195.1 Diaphorina citri | reverse complement strand
CTCTATCTCTCTCTCTTTCTCTCTCTTTTTCTCTCTTTTTCTCCCTCTCTCTCTTTCTCTCTCTCTCTCTCTCTCTCTTTTTCTCCCTCTCTCTCTTTTTCTCTCTCTCTCTTTTCCTTTCCCTCTCTTTTCTGCAATAGGAATGAAAACATGGAGTCTGAGAGAGAAATAATCACGTAAAGGATGGACAAAGAAGGGTACAAAGATAGGAAGCCATCCCTATTTCACAAAACTAATAGGTAGGTAAATAGGTAGGTATCTACTTATTCTACACGCGCTTCTCTGTGGATCAGGGGTTTAACCCTTTCACCCCTAAAGGGACAATACGTCCCACAGAATCATATTTTCAAAATGGAATTTATCATTCCAGACCTCTCGAAAATTCCGTTCTCAGTGTTTTCAAACGTTTCTTTCGTGATCTAAGACGTCAGCAAAATTCACTTGGCTCACTTGTCTGGTTTTGTCTCCAGATCTATTTTTGTTGAGTAGTCCTAGGAGGACATAAAACTTTGTAGAGTCCTCATTTATAGCCCAAATAATAATGCCTGATCAGAAAAATTGAAAGATTTTTCCTAAAATAAGTCGGGGTGAAAGGGTTAAAACCTTTTGAAGCCTACCTATACCAGCAGACCTCTATCTACCAGGCAGATTTGATCATAATTACCTACCGCCCCGGGGGGACTGAGTGCCCTTACGGCGGATTTAGAAACTACTGAGCCAGCGGGTGGTAGTTATGCAGCAACTGAACAAAACAGATGCATAAAAT
>NW_007402790.1:0-766 GCF_000475195.1 Diaphorina citri | reverse complement strand
CGCACAACTAGGGTTTTCAGAGACCGGGTCAGGGAAGCAAAATGCGGGGGAGAAGCCAAATATGGGACTCGGGGGGACGAAGGGGGACTGCCGGAAAGCGAGCACGGAAAGTGGGAGGAAAGGAGGCGAATGTGAGGACGAGCACAAAAAGAGGGGAAGAGAAGCAAAAGGAAAATGAGGGGAGAGACCGAAGAAGAGAGAAAGGGCGAGAGAAGAGCTCAAAGCGAGAGAAGAGAAAAGAAAGAGAAGGAAGGTATAAATGGAGAAGAGGGAAAGTGGGAGGAAAGAAGGCGAATGTGGGGACGAGAACAGAAAGAGGGGAACAGAAGAGCAGAAAGTGGGAGGAAATGAGGTAAGTGGGAGGGAAAAAATAGAAAGATTGAAAGAGGGGCGGAAAGAAGGGAAGAGAAGAATAGAACGAGACGAAGGAGAAGGAAAGTGTAAAGAGCAGAAAGTGGGGGGAAAAGAAGAGCAGAAACTGGAAGGTTTGAGGAAAGGAGGAGAAGAGAACAGAAGGGGGGTTGAGAGCAGTAAAGCGGGGAAGAGGTAAAGAGAAGGAAAATGCGCTGAAGAAGGGAAAGTGGAGGAAAAGAGCCAAATGTGGGGAAGAGAGCAGAAAGAGGGAAAGAGAAAGGGGAAAGCGCAACAAGGGAAATACGAGTAGGTAAAAGTGGGGAAGGAGGTAAAGGTGGGGATTGGGGAAGGTAGTATTTAGAAGGCGGGGGTGAGAAAAAAAGCGCCGTCTATTTCTCTTGCGCTCTCTATC
>NW_007402789.1:0-766 GCF_000475195.1 Diaphorina citri | reverse complement strand
TTGGACAAAAGACGCCAGGGAAATATTGTCAAGGTTACGGTGTGGTGTAGAAATAAAAATAAATAACATTTGAATAAATGACTGTCGAGATTTCAAGATAAGAGCTCATTGCAGAATGTTGTGAAATAGAAACACCCCCTTAGTCTAGAATGTAAGAGTTAGAGATGTTCTAGTCGTAAGTTAAGTAGATACTGAAACATCTATCTGATGGGTAATCCACTTATTTTCTCCAGAACCCTAATCCACTTATTCCACTTATTTATTCCACTTATTTTCCTATTTGATCCATGGATCTTCCTTCACCTATCGAAAAAATTGGTGTTTTTGGATTTTCTCCTTTTGATTTTGATCTTTTCATTCTCTCTTCTTCTTCTTCTTCTTCTTCTTCTTCTTCCCGTAACGGTCGATCCCGTTTCAAAATGGCGGCTAAAAAAAGGGTTTTTTGAGAATATCTCGTTTTCGGTATTTTTTTTCTGATAACAATGAATTAGAAAGTTGTTTGTATTTCGTTTCCTACATTTTTTACATTTACATTTTTTCTCTAGGATGTACCGTAATCCCGTACCGTAATTATTTTTCCAATATGGCGGCTAAAAAGAGCTTTTGTGACAATATCTCGTCTCCGGTAATTTTTTTCGAGAAACAATGAATTAAAAAGTTGTTTGTATTTTTATTTCCTACATTTTTCACGTTTACACTTTTCTTCTAGGATGTACCGTAATCCCGTACCGTAATGATTTTTCCAAAATGGCGGCTAAAAAAGAGG
>NW_007402788.1:0-766 GCF_000475195.1 Diaphorina citri | reverse complement strand
AGGTCGCTCAAATTTATTGTCTCAATTTTATTGAATACCTAGCCACCCACTTGGCCATACCAAAGGTTGCTTGAATTTTTTATTGTCTCAATTTTATTGAATATCAGAGGTTGCTCTACTGGCTTCTAGCTTTCCACTTTATTTGATTTTCTCATTCTGCCCTTCCTTATTAGGCCACACATCCAGTAAGTACAACATTCTCACATCTGCAACTTCCAGTTTTCCAGAAAAAGCTCTCTTCTGCCTCTGTTATTGCCCATGTAACCCATGTTCCACTATAGGTACAATACCACTGGTCTCACTACATACAGCCTACCCTTCACTCTACCACTATTTTCTCATAAGTACAATACCACTGGTCTCACTACATACAGTCTACCCTTCACTCTACCACTATTTTCTCATCACACAACAGCACTGCACTCAGCTTTCTCCATATAATCCATCAAGTTGAAAACTTCACTAGGTATTTAGACACTTTTTGGTTGAAAAGCAATTTGGAATGCAAGAAAAAAACGGTCAACCATAACCATAAAGTAAGAGAATCGACAAAGACTGCCAGCTGCAAGGGAAATAGGGAATTGCAGTAGACCTGAGGTCCTGAGGATGAAATGGGTTTGGTACATACCTGGGATACATTTTCAAGGAAAAAGGCTCCCGAATTCTTGATAAACATAGCTACCTACATCTACCAAAAACTTGTTAGATTTAGGTGTAAATAAATCACTGAAAAGTTGAAAACTTTATTGTTTAACTTTAAAAATTA
>NW_007402787.1:0-766 GCF_000475195.1 Diaphorina citri | reverse complement strand
AAAAAAACTCAGTATAAGAAAGAAACTTGCATCAAAACTTCATCTCTTTTGAATTGTATGAAAATTCTTGCTTTGTTTTACATACCCGATGGTTTTATTCTATCTCAATTGTCAATTTCACACAAAACATCTCGAGGAATTGTTCTAAAACTTTCGGAACCATCAATATCCAACAGGAAATTCTATTATAGATATCCATCTGACAGTGCAGCATTAGGGGAAAGCTGCACCCGAGGAATTTCAAGTCAAAAAGTAAACCTCTCAAAGTGCGTGTACTCTTTTTTTTTTAAAGAGGTTTGACAGAGGGAACTGTAACTGCTATGGTCTTATCGTCTGGCGTGTACTCCTTGAGTTTGAGAGATTTACAGTCAACAAATGTAAGGCAGGTAAGATCATCGGATTTTGAATGAAATCAACACTATGATCGACCAACCGTATCCTAAATAGACGTTGGTGATTACTGTGGCCCAAATAGATACATGTGCGTGGTCTGCCTCGTTCTCTGCGGCCATCCAAATCAGCTCGTACAATGTTTTGGAAGTGAAATATCGGATAAGGTAAATATACTATTTAGGTATTTAGCCCTATTCGAGCAGCATTGGTATTGTTTTTAATGTTTGGGTAATCTGGCAACAGTGTATTCCATTCTCGCCCAGGGTTCCCCTAGATTTTTCCTCAATACAAGAGAAAAAAAAAGTTCCCTGTAATTCCCAAAGCTCGTGTTTTCTTCGCGCTATCTATTTCTATCCATCTTCTTGTTTATTTA
>NW_007402786.1:0-766 GCF_000475195.1 Diaphorina citri | reverse complement strand
CGTCTTTCTTCTTCTCTTCCTCTTCCTACTTCTCTTTCTTCTCCTCCTCCTCTTCGTCTTTCTTCTTCTCTTCCTCTTTCTACTTCTCTTTCTTCTCCTTCTCTTCCTCCTTTCTTACCTCCGTTTCGTCTTCATCTCATCTCATAAATTTGCTGAAAATATACCCCGTATATTTTTTCTCTTTCTTCTCCTTCTCTTCCTCCTTTCTTACCTCCGTTTCGTCTTCATCTCATCTCATAAATTTGCTGAAAATATACCCCGTATTTTCGAACCCTTTAGGAGCACGAGTCCGCAAATTTATGCTGTGAGTTGGGAACACAATAAATTACACCTCTTTCCAAACTTACCTATGTAGGTAGGTACCAACCCACCTACCCTTCTGCATCCACCTTAACTGAACAAACGAATCGAGTGTCAAGTTTTAATTTGACTTTTTTTTTCACATAGGTAGTTTTTCTATTTCCTTTCTCTCCTCATTGATTTTCCACGATAACTCTTAAATGGTTTGTCCAATTTGGCAATTTGATGTTCAACACTCAAAGGAAATTTGTCAAAGTTCTTCTCTCGTAGGTCGGGCCTAGGCACTTCCAAATCTTGAGGAGCAGTGGGCATCTAGATGACCTCGGACCAGTAGTTACCTAATTGGGAGAGAGCTGATAATATAAACATACCTTCCTACCTTCCCGTAGCGGAGATGGGGATTCTAATAAAAATTGAAGCATCGAGGAGAAAATTCAATGTAGCAAATAAGAAAGATACAAATGAG
>NW_007402785.1:0-766 GCF_000475195.1 Diaphorina citri | reverse complement strand
ATTTTTGGGGTAAAAATTTAATGTCTCCCTTGGATAGAAAAATATGGAGAGAAAGAAATACAAAAAATATTAATTGCACAAAAAATAATAATATCACAAGCCTCATGAAGATCAATGAAGAAGGGACCCTCGGATCTTTCTCATCTTTTGTGTAATTTTTTCTCCCAAAATAGACAAAAGACACATAATGACAAAATCTAATATCATGAGAGCACATTAATAAAATTAATCTTTTTTGAAAACGAAAATATAAATGACAAAAAAAAAAAAAAAAAAAAAAAAAAAAAAAAAATTTATTTTTTTTAAAAAAAAAAAAAAAAAAAAAAAAAAAAAAAAAAAAAAAAAAAAATCTTCTTCCTTTTTGTGGAATCTCTTTTAGTGCGTAACGTTTACTTTTTGAGAGTTTTTCTTTTGAACATCCGGGCCTTTTAAACAGTTTCAATAAAAATGGATAAAAAAAATTTACTACCTGATGGGAGGTGGAAATGGACACAGTATTTTGGATATATTTTTGTATTTAATTATCAGTAATAATTGAATAGGTATGATCAATATTGATCATCCCTAAATAAAGAATTGGATATTCAGTTTACTGCGTGTAGGTACCTATATCTGTCTTTAGCAGTTGATACCTACTGTCTTTAGCAGTTGATACTATTACAACTTACGTCTTACGTGTAAAACGTAAAAGAAAGAACACCAATGGATCTTAGAAGCAGGAATTAATCAGAAAATTTCCCTAAACCAGCTGTCACCTCCATATTCC
>NW_007402784.1:0-766 GCF_000475195.1 Diaphorina citri | reverse complement strand
AGTAGTAGCCTACTGCTGGAGTAAAGGGACTTTTCAGTCCTATGCGAGCAGTATAAATAAGCACTACCAAACCCTAACCGGACAGTATTAGGTAAGCACTAACAAACCGACAGTCCATGAATTTAGTTTTAGCGACAACGAGCGAAAACGTCCATTAACGAAAATGTGTCGTTTTTCGTCTTCACTTATAAACTCTCCTGAGAGGAAAAACGTTTCGGTCACACCATCTCATTGTCCAAGTTTCCTGCAATTTTCCCAGGAAAAGAACGGTTAATACGCTGAGGAAATATGTGTACCTTATGATTAATAGTTCTAATCCCGTCCTAAAAACTAAACTTAATATTTTTCAGAGGGCCGAAGTTAGGAGGAAATACTGTAATCCTTTAATGGCCAATTTTTAAATGTACTAAAAAACCAAAATAAATTATTTTTAGCTTGGAGGGTAGCACGTCTGTCTTGTAAGCGCTAGGTCGCGGGCTCGATTCCCGCCCGGCGCGGATTTTACCCTGAACGGATAAGGTTTATTCTCTGAAAGGCTGGCTTTCTCTTATCCCGTCTTCCTTCTTTCTTTGCTTTGTGGACGATAAGCATTAGCAGTTAGAGTTCACTCTATAAAACCTCTTGAAAAAAGTACATTAAGTATAGGTAGGTATAAAGTACATTTTAAAGAATATTTTTCTGGATCCGTCTTTTTTTGGAATAATTTCTGTTTCTATATAATTATGTGTATGTACTTACCTAGATAAAAATTGCTTGCCCTTGAGAT
>NW_007402783.1:0-766 GCF_000475195.1 Diaphorina citri | reverse complement strand
ACAAGCCTTTAGTTACCTTTTTGAACTGCCTTTGCGAACACTTGTTGATCATCCGAAGAGTGAAATTTTCATTTTTTTGAGTTTCCCAATCACTGATCTGCTGTTAAAAGTTCCATTATAATCTTGATACAACTACCGACTATTCCGCTGTTATAAAAGTTCAATATAAACTTGATACAACTACTATTGCACAGTTAAAAGTTTCATATAAACTTGATAGATTTCCCAAGAGCACAAAAAGTGCTGCCGGAATTCAATAAGAGAGGAGTGGAAAAGTTGCCTGAAAACTATGACGCTGTAACACTTTGCTTCGTAAATGCCCTCGCTCTTATTCGTGAACTGTTTGATAAAAAGTACCTACTTTACCTCTATGAACAAAGTGTGCAAACTTCCTGTACAGAGAAACTGCATAAAGTGCATATTTATTCAAAAGAAGTACTCATAACTTCGATTTTGGGTGTAATATTTCTGTGATAGTTTTCCGAACAATCGTCTTGTGTTTTATGAAAAGAGTAAATAATCTCGAGATTATAGGGTTGGAACTTTCGTTGTCTGTTTGATAAGAGTAATAGTCTACCCACACTAGCATCACCCTTGGCACGAATTTCTTTCCGCGAAAACTCACTTTGTACTAAATAGTGTACAATTGATCAGTTTAATATTTCCAAGAACCTAACTCTTTTAACTAAAATAATAGTGTAAACTTTGTAACAGTTTAATATTTCCAAGAACTCATACATATAGGTACATTTTTTTTTTTTTTTTT
>NW_007402782.1:0-766 GCF_000475195.1 Diaphorina citri | reverse complement strand
GTATTTGGATTTCTCATCCGGAAACTTGATTCGTCCGAAAGGATTTTCATTGAAGTCTGGATTATCAAAGTCTTGGTTGATGGTATCGTCAGCATGAAGAGCATAGCTATCACCTAGTACTGGAAGGATGGTGGGAGAGGTTTGGAAGGTCGGGTGTTGGCGGCCAAGTTGAGCTTCATCCCAAGTGTTGAAACTCTGCCTGGATTTCATCGGGATGAAGTTGGTTTGTCCTGTAAAGTCTCTGTGTTGGGCGATAGGTTCTTCAATGACCTCCTCTATGACAGTACCCAAGTATGGACTGGGGGAGAAGGGAGGTACACTACTTGCTGTAATGTTATCAGAATCTTCGGTCTCATTCACTTCAACCAAACTCTCAGCTATCATAGTAAAAACTTCAGGTTCTTCTTCTGTGATATCAGTTCCATTTTTGTCATCTTCCTTGATTTGATCCGGCTGGATTTGTCTCACAATTTTGCTGATATCATTTTGAAGATTAGGAATGGTGGTTGAATCATTCGTGATAGAAATTTCTTGCGTAATGTCTTCAGTTAAATTTCTGACGTTCATATTACCTGTGGCATTGTTGATTATGGTATTATTTTGTGGAATGTCTGGAAAACAGTTAATAGAGATCACCAAGAGGACCAGAATAACGTAACACGGAATGGTCATTGTTGATATCTGTAAACATTTCAACAAAATGATTGGTGTGTAAGTGAAGATTGATCCAGATGAGAAAATAAAGGATTATGTAGAGAGCAAACAC
>NW_007402781.1:0-766 GCF_000475195.1 Diaphorina citri | reverse complement strand
TTTCGTCTTAAAACTTTCAAATTTACACCCTTTCGCGTAGCGAGGAAACTCAGCCGAAGCCCTCGCTACAAACCTTCAAGTATGAAATATGCAGGGAGTAACGCTGTTTTATGTCTTCTTGTGTTTAGTAAGTGATATCATTAGGTTTTTATTTGTTTACTTTTTGTATGTTGTTTTTACTAATTATGTCCAAGCGAATAACAAGTAGCGGTATTTACTCAAGGGAGCCTAACTGCTCAGCAGGGTGTCAAAAATAGTGTTGGTAAACCATTTTTTGGTGGTTAATTCATGTATGTATTAGCAAATAATGTTGTGTAGCCTAGCTCTTTTCTCAAGAATGTATTTATGGCACATCCACCAACAATTGGGAAGTGTAGCTGATTTAATACTTTTGGCACGTGCACAAATAACACTTTAAGACTGTTATAAGCGACGAGGGTTTTGCCCTCCATTCCTTACTTCAAGGTCACCCAGTATGAGTGGGAAGGACGACGGGAAAAGTGAGCAGCATGCGAATGCCCATAATGTTACCTATCCGGAAGAAACCAAAAGGTACTGTGACAGTGTGACCTTTCCAAATCAGCAACTTGACTTGACGCACAACCATCTCACAACTATAATATGCGTGTAGAAGAGGATTTGATATCAAAGTGTTTCACTAGTGAGTGCACCCAATAATCCAGAACACACACTGTATCACTTTATATTATCTACAGGGTGTTTCAACAGTTGGAAAACAAGCTTAACATCCTCTTATTGGCAAATT
>NW_007402780.1:0-766 GCF_000475195.1 Diaphorina citri | reverse complement strand
AAGTGATAGCAAAACCTCAGGACAAAGCTTCATCATCACAAGTCCTAACGAATCCAAGCAAATCCTAACCAGTGGAAACTTTATCCTGACCAGCGACAAGACTAATAGCGGCAACCTCATCCTCTCTACAGCACCTCAACAACAGATACAACAACAAGACAAGACGAAACTACTACAACAAGCCCAACAACAGCAGATCCAACAAATCACACAACAGCAGCTACAACAACTTCAGCAGAATAGTCAACAACTGCAGCAACAACAACTACAACAGCTACAACAAAGTCAACAACTACAGACCACACAACAGCTACAGCAACTGCAGAATCGTCTCAACATGTCAACACAGACAAGCGTCAATCCTACCCAGACAAGCAGCTCCAATCAGATGATACAAGCATCTCCTATCACAATCTATGTGTCTCAGACACCCTCCACCTCTAGTTTAAGTAGTAATCTCTACACATCAACCTCCAGTGGTAACGTGTTCACTAGCTCTTCCATCGGTCAAAGCAACTTCACACCCTCATCCAGCGGTTCTAACGTTTACACATCCAACCCATCCGGAACCTCCAGCGTTTACACAACAATCTCGTCCAGTGCTACTAACAGTGTGTATACCATCTCCTCCTCTGCTCCAAGCAGTGTCTACACCTCCAGTCCCCCTGACACCACCACGCTAAGTCCAATAGAAGCGGGAGGGGCACCTTCCCCTTGTCACTCACTGGAGGTACCTCCCTCCCCTCTCTTGCCTGATGATAACCAC
>NW_007402779.1:0-766 GCF_000475195.1 Diaphorina citri | reverse complement strand
TGTCAGCAGAAATAAGACGTAAATTCTGTTGTTCTTGAGAGGAAAAATACTGAAAATAGAAATAAAAAAACTCGTTTTGATATCGCACTAGACGTTCCCAGAATACCTCGTAACTACCTACACACTTAAAAAAATCCGTCTTACGTCAGATCCAGGAGAGAACACATCTTGTTTAAGAGAACACTCCTTGTTTATAAATTCCCTGAAATTCCTTAGTTTTAAGGAGTTTGCTTTTAGAAAGTCGAAGCAATTCTGATGTAATCTACAAAATCGACTTCCTTGGAAACAAAAATTATACAAATTAAATCCGAGTCAATGTGCATCGAATAGAAAGAATTTTCCTTGAATTTTACGGGGACTTGAGAGGAAAAATACTGAAAATAGAAATAAAAAAACTCGTTTTGATATCGCACTAGACGTTCCCAGAATACCTCGTAACTACCTACCTACACACTTAAAAAATCCGTCTTACGTCAGATCCAGGAGAGAACACATCTTGTTTAAGAGAACACTCCTTGTTTATAAATTCCCTGAAATTCCTTAGTTTTAAGGAGTTTGCTTTTAGAAAGTCGAAGCAATTCTGATGTAATCTACAAAATCGACTTCCTTGGAAACAAAAATTATACAAATTAAATCCGAGTCAATGTGCATCGAATAGAAAGAATTTTCCTTGAATTTTACGGGGATTTTTTTTTTTTTCCTGTGCAATTTAGTAATCTCCAGTAGCGCGGTCAAACTTTCTTGACTTGGCGTGGCGGAACGCTAC
>NW_007402778.1:0-766 GCF_000475195.1 Diaphorina citri | reverse complement strand
ACCTATCACCTGTTAGACGAGTTGAGTATGTATGCATGTAATGTAGGGTTGTTACCATTGGTTTAGCATTACCGAATAGTTTGAGTACAATCTTTCTACAGAATACATTCTTGCCCTTTTGGTTCATGTGTATTAAATCATGACTGAAATGGTGCTTGTGTAGAAAGTTATGTGGATCTATGAGGGTAATGGAAGATGAGGATTAAATATGGGAAATGGAGCAAGTGGAATGTGAGGTCCAAACTGTCCAAACTGTGGCTGTAATGGATTGTTCACAGCGTGTCCCATGTATCTCATGTTAATATGATTAGTTTGACTATACGGCGAGGGTGGAGTTATCATATTGTTCATAGTAGTGGGAGGTGCAGGGTGTGTTAGCTGCTGTATGTCACTCCTATTATTCATTATGGTGTGATTGTTGCTAGGAAGTGCGGGCCACTCTGACCGATAGTTTGTGCAGTCCTGGGTAGTGTCACGTGTAGGGTCATTGGCCACATGATGAGAAGGTAGATTGTGTTGATTACGGGGATAAGTGTACCTACCTTTATGTTGAGTGTTAGGCTTCTGTTTGGTCCCTCTGTTACCTGTGGCACGTGCTGCATTGTACCTATCACCTGTTAGACGAGTTGAGTATGTATGCATGTAATGTAGGGTTGTTACCATTGGTTTAGCATTACCGAATACTTTAAGTACAATCTTTCTACAGAATACATTCTTGCCCTTTTGGTTCATGTGTATCAAATCATGACTGAAATGGTGCTTGTGT
>NW_007402777.1:0-766 GCF_000475195.1 Diaphorina citri | reverse complement strand
GACACAGTACTTCCCATTTAGGTGCTGGGTCAACACGAGAACACCAGAAAGTAACCCGTTGAAACATTTGCAATCGAAGACATTGAGATGATTTTCTGCGATGGTGAATGGTCTCGGCGGGGGTCATTGGTCGCCGTTGTGGCCACGCACTTAGGCTAGGGTCGAGGGTCGGGACTCTGTTGTGGACGCCAATCATGAAAATTCAGCGGGTCGTTGGGCCTTTTTGTTCCTATAGCGCCGATATCCATCTTGAGTATGAGTGTATTGATTTACTTACTCCTTATCTAGATGTTGATATGTATAGTGCAGCATGAAGCAATATTTTACAACGTTTGGAAACTTGCCAACACCTCATGCCTGTCAAAATGCCGAAAGGAAAAGCTTTTTTTTACATGATGTTCTTCCCGCCCTTGAAATTGAGGTAAAAAGACCCTTTCTTGAAGAGGTTCGATAGAGGGAACTGTTCCACAATAGCCTGTCTCTGTGGCGATGGTCTTATGATCAAAGACGTTCGTCCAGGGCCTAGGCCAGAGGTTCTCAACCGGTGGTACGCGTACCACTGGTGGTACGCGGATACATTTTAGGTGGTACGCAGTCATATATTAATAATAACAATAAAAAATGTTGAATGGTGGGGAGCTCATTAGGATCTGTTTAAAATTAAATGACTGTTCAATGTACTAATTTCAGATTGTTTTTAATGTACAATTTCATTTTGTATCTAAGTAAATTCAATGTACATACATACATTGTAGCATGCATACAG
>NW_007402776.1:0-766 GCF_000475195.1 Diaphorina citri | reverse complement strand
ATACATCATGATAATGTAGGTAGGTACCTACATGAAAATCATTTTTCATATCTTTATTTATTCATATTTTTTCAACTAAATAGGTATAAACTATAAAATTATGAAAAAAGTAACCATGGTTATCCATAAAATATTTTTAAATGATAAAATTATGTTAAAAAAATTGATCACCGTGGGATCCGAACCCCCACCCATAAAATATTTTTAAATGATAAAATTATGTTAAAAAAATTGATCACCGAGGGATCCGAACCCCCACCCCACCTGCTCAGTAGTTCGTCAGAGTCCACACTCCTTACCACTCGGACACTCCGACTTTCAAATCTAAGCAGTGCAAAACTTCCTTATTAATCAACTCGAGCGATAAGTTAGAATTTTTCCCCTAAAAGTCACTGTTTTATCAAATTTAAGGCCGAAGGGCCCTTTGGGGGCCTTGAAAATATGAAAAGGCACACCTACCACTCACGAGAAAGAAATGAGCCAAAAATCGGTCCAGTGGTTTAGGCTGTAGAGCGGTCAACGTCAAAGAAGAAGCGGAAGCGGAAGCAGCAGCAGCAGCAGAAAATGATGATCAAAATCGGTCCAGTGGTTTAGGCTGGTTTAGGCTGTAGAGCGGTCAACGTCAAAGAAGAAGCGGAAGCAGCAGCAGAAAAGATGAAAAATTTGACGTTTTTCAAAGTCAATGGGACACAACCAAATGAAAATTTTTTTCGAGATAGAGTCCTATTCCGATGTAAAAGTACCCAAAAAGTGCATTGGCGCACTC
>NW_007402775.1:0-766 GCF_000475195.1 Diaphorina citri | reverse complement strand
GGATGAGCAGGTGGCAAACTAATTTCCCATTATCAAGATTTTCCACTTTTGAATAGAAGGGTCAAGGACAAGCGATGCTTATTGTATTCAGATCCAGGCTGATTTGTGTAATGAATTGTGCATGTCATATTCAAATTGAATGCATACAAATGCAGATTATTCTTTGCAGTAAATATAAATATGCATATTATGCAGCTATTCTATGCACGGCATGATGGCTAATCTGTTTTTATTGTAATGGGTAATAAGGAGATAAATTCCTAGATTCTGTGTGGCGCAAACTACATTGAATCTTGTGGTTAGCGCGGTGGAAATCAGAATACTCAGATCTAGGGGTTGGTGCTTCGAGTCCAGGTCAAGTTATAAAAAATTAGCATAAAGTTGGTAGGTAATTAGGTATCTTTTTAAAGGGGAAAAAATAATGAAATCGTGTTCTTGAGAATCAGTTAAGACATTTTTTTTTTTTTGGCAGATAGATAGCTTCCTCATAGCGGACTCTCTGACCTATGAAACACATTTTTTTTTTTTTTTTTTTTTTGGCAGATAGATAGCTTCCTCATAGCGGACTCTCTGACCTATGAAACAGAAGAACACGTTTCGTATGAATCACCTTATAGTTTCTTATTTGCACATATCCTGTATTTCTATGAGACTGAAGGCATCCTGTAGTCTCAATTTATTGTTTTCTTGGCGACAAATATTTTTGCGATTCATATTGATTTGCTTCGTACAAAAAGATCCTGTGGGCTCTATTGCTTGATAGATT
>NW_007402774.1:19875-21046 GCF_000475195.1 Diaphorina citri | reverse complement strand
ACTTCGAGCATTCTGATAAAATATACGAATTGTTTTGTTTGCACGTATTTGAACATCTGAGTGTTCATGTCGGTTTTTCGGTTGCTTTTTTCGGTTTTGAGACTGGGTATAATGTGTGTATCGTGAGATGAAGGGGTTTTTACAGGTGCGCGGATTTAAAGTAAGGTTATTTGAATCATCTTGTTCATCATCTAATATAGATTCGTCAGAGTTTGCGGAAAATTCTGCTGTCTACAGTAACATTGTGTGTTAGGTAAGTACTGTGGAGGAACCGAACCCTCGTACCCCATGCAAGCGTCACCGTAGAGTCTAGAGTTATGATGATTACGTAATGCTGGGTATTCGTATTCATAGTATTCAGAATAAGGTCCATAGTAGGTACTGCTAGGTACTTTAGTAGGTACGTGTGTTGAACCCATGTGTCTATTACTGTATTTATTGAAGCCCTGATACCTGTTACCTGTGAAGTGTGATGTGTGAGCTTTATATCTGTTTTGTTTATGTAGAGGATATTGCTTATTGTGATGTGTGTTGAATTTGTTCTGATGATTGTTCCTGTTTGTTAAATGTTTTGTGCTATGATGATGTTCATGTTCTATTGGTATCTTATGTTCTTGTTTGGTGATACCAAATGACTTGTTAACCATTCGTCTACAAAGTATATTTTTGCCCTTTCGATTAAGGTGTACCATGTCTTGGTTAAGATGAGTTATGTTTAGGAAGTTGTGTGGATCTAGACAAGTGAAGTTGTTGTACTTTTTGATGTAATGTTTGATCCTAGTGTTCACACTGGCAATGTGTTGGTTGATTTTTCTAGCTGTGTAACGTGGCGGTATTAAAACAATTAGAACATCTTGCTTAGGTAGAACTTTATGGAGTTCATCTAACGATTTTTCAATTGACTCTTGTTTGGTTTTAAAAACATCATTTGAGCCTCCTAAAATACAAATTAGTGTGTTAGAGGTAACTGTTTCTTTTTTAGCAAGTTGTACAAGATCATTGATTTTAAAACCTGGGTTACATTTGACATTAATCTTACAATCTACAGGTACAAAGTTTTTCAAAATAATATTAAAATCTCTGACCTGACTGTCTCCTAGTACTAAAATACTTTTATACGCCCTTGGGGTATTTCCATCCATTTGTTCCGGTTCCTGTTGTTGGTGGGGAG
>NW_007402774.1:10082-14521 GCF_000475195.1 Diaphorina citri | reverse complement strand
AAAAAAGTATGCAACCTTGAAGGGGCAACTCATATTTTCTCGAAAAAATTTCGCCTGTGGCGCTGTAATTATAGAAATGTATTAGGGGAAATTTTCAAAGCCTAAAAAATGGAAAAATAATTTTTGGTCAGTAAAAAAAGTATGCAACCTTGAAGGGGCTACTTAAATTTTCTCGCAAAAATTTTGCCTGCGGCGCTGTAATTTTGTGTTCTATAGAAACGTATTGGGGGGGGATAAACAATACTCGTCTTGTATGTACTTGTAATGAATTTGATGGCACATTCGTTTTTTTTTTTTTTTTTTTTTTTTTTTTTTTTTTTTTACTAGCGTCTACACGTTACACAGGTAACTTAAAAAGTTACCTGTGTAACGCAACACCTGACGCTAGGCCCGTTTATTAGGTTGTTATGTTGGGCTTTATTTCTAATGAATTGTATGCAGACATAGCTGCCACAATAGGGGATTTTTTAAGGTGTACATCCCTGGTATTCTGTATGTGGAATGTGATGTCATTGTGTAGTGTTCTTAATCTCATGTCAGGAACATTTATTTGAATTTTATCAAGTAGGTATGAGCTACTGATATTCCCATTAATTATATTTTTCAGAAGTTTTATTTGTTCATTTTGTCTTCTGCTCTCTAAGGTTTCTATACCAAGATGTTCGGATAATAGTGCGTACTCAATATAACAGGGATAGAGAGGGTAAAATTGGTTTTCTTTAAAAAATAAATTACGTACAAAGCGAGCTTGGATTCTTTCTAGGGATTTAGCACCACTTTTAGTATGAGGTAACCACAGGACAGAGCCATACTCTAAAACAGATCTGACAAGTGCTTGGTAGAGAATTTGTATGACATCAATGTCGTGCACTGGTTTAGTGTACCTGTGTACCATCCCTAGTCGCTGAAAACCTTTAGTCTCAACCTCATATCTATGTATATTAAAGTTTAGGTCACTCTCAAAAGTAACACCGAGATCTTTATACTGATCTACATATTGTAAATTCACGTTATTAATTTTGTAGATATGAGGAGAGGCAGGCCGTTTTCTTTTCACTGTGTAGGCCATTACAAATGATTTCTTAGGATGAAAGTTTAACCCTATAGTAGCAAGCCATCTTGTTAGCGAGTCTAGATCTTCTTGTAGCTGGTAACAGTCATTCTCTGATTGAATAGTTTTAAAGATTTTAACATCATCAGCATACATGAGAATCTCTGAGTGACGGACGTGCTTGTGTATGTCATTATAAGTGAGAATGAAAAGAAGACTACTTAATTTAGATCCTTGTGCAATCCCAGAGGGTGGAATAATGGGCTGGAATGACGAGTTGACAGGAGTATTTGAGTAGTCATCGGGATTAGTATTAGTAGAATTAGTGTTATTATGTGTTGACATGTTTTTATATCTAACAAATATCCTACGTTCCCTCAAATAGCTGGCAAAGAAAGTAACCAGAGGCTTAGAAAATCCTGCGAGAACCAATTTGTGCAGGATGGCGTCGTGGTGCAGACGGTCGAAGCACTTTTCGACATCGACGTACACTGTATGTACTTCCGCTTTTGAAAGTCTCCGTGCAACATAGTCTGTGAATTCAACAAGGTTGGAAACAGTCGATTTTTTGTTCACAAAGCCATGTTGTTTAGGGGATATTTGTTTAAATATATGAGTACTCACCTTATTATAAAGTATACCCTCAAATATTTTCGCCGCTATGTTAAGATTAGAAATAGGGCGGTAGCCTGAAATATCGTTCTCGTTGGGCTTTTTGGGAACTGGTGTCACAATTGAGTCTTTAAGAGCTGACGGAAAAGTATTAAACTTAAGTGAGGTGTTGAATATTTTTGTGAGTGGTAACTTGAGCTGGCTGACACACTCAATGTAAATACTGGGAGGGATGCCGTCAGGGCCAGGGGGTTTATTCTTAGCTAAGGATCTTATTTCTTTGTCTACGTCATTCTCTGTCACATAGCTCAGGTGAAAATGATCAGAGCTAATGTCAGTTTGTGAAAAGTCCGGTGAATAATTTGACTTATTTTGATTGTAGGACTTAGAGAAATGAGCATTGAAGGCGTTAAGTATGTCCTTTGTGTCTGACAAAGTTTTATTGTCGTATGTTAATATTGTTTTAGGAGGATCTTTACGTTTTTCTTTTGTGTAAGACCAGAATGGTTTCGAATTACCCCTTTTCATTTCATGTGTTATTTGTTTTATGTAATCTAAGTAATCTGTTTTAATTTGTGTCTTGCATTTCTTTCTGAGGAGAATATATTCTGTGTTTATTTTAGAAGAGCGGTTTTTTATTTTTCTTAGGCGTTCTTTGCGTTTGTACATTTTTATAGTGTTTTTGGCCCACCACATGGGAAATTTTCTACTTGTTTGTTTAGGGGTGAATTTAGGTGTGCTTTTTTCAAAGGCTTGATTGCACATTTTGTAAAAGAATAGCATACATTCTTCAGGATTCATGCTGTCAAGGGGACTCCAATCCACATTACCAAGTTCACATTTCAGCGTAGCAAAATTTGTCTTTTTATAGTAAAAACCTTGTGGTAATAGTGGGCCTTTTTGTTGAGTCTCACCTTTACCTAATTTTATGGTGGCTACAAATGCAGGATGATGTTGGTCTATATCTACAAGGCCTATTTCTTCTTCAACAGTAGTAAAGGCTAGTTTTTTCCGACCAATTTTTTCTTGATCGAAATTAGTTAGAAATAAGTCAAGTGTTCTACCCATACCATTTTCAATTTTATTAAGTGATTCAAGTTGAAACATACCTAGTATCCTATTGAGGTGAAGCATAGATGCAGAGTATGGAGGATTGTCACTTTTAGTATAGGATAGGTATTCAGGAATGTTGAAATCACCCACAAGTATGAGTCTTTTTTGTGTAAGTTCAGTTTGGAGGGAGAGCCAATCCGCGAAGTTTTGCAAGGTCTCCGGTTTTAGGGGAGAAGGAAAATAGCATACTCCCACGTATACCTCCTGACTGTGTAAAGTGCATTTGAACCATAATGTTTCAGTGGTCTGGTTACTTACATTCCAGTGTGTCAAAGGGATGACTGGAATTTCGCTTTTTATACCTACTATTATTCCACCACCACATTCTTTAGTTGTAGCAGATAAATCCCTGTCTTGTCTAATCACTTCATATCGCGAGTCAAATAATTCTCTCGAGTTTATTTTTGGTGACAACCAGGATTCTGTGATAGCAACCACGTCATAGTCTTCAGATAACAAACTTGGAAGAAATTTGTGGGTTTTTCTGACCAGACTTCGAGCATTCTGATAAAATATACGAATTGTTTTGTTTGCACGTATTTGAACATCTGAGTGTTCATGTCGGTTTTTCGGTTGCTTTTTTCGGTTTTGAGACTGGGTATAATGTGTGTATCGTGAGATGAAGGGGTTTTTACAGGTGCGCGGATTTAAAGTAAGGTTATTTGAATCATCTTGTTCATCATCTAATATAGATTCGTCAGAGTTTGCGGAAAATTCTGCTGTCTACAGTAACATTGTGTGATAGGTAAGTACTGTGGAGGAATCGAACCCTCGTACCCCATGCAAGCGTCACCGTAGAGTCTAGAGTTATGATGATTACGTAATGCTGGGTATTCGTATTCATAGTATTCAGAATAAGGTCCATAGTAGGTACTGCTAGGTACTTTAGTAGGTACGTGTGTTGAACCCATGTGTCTATTACTGTATTTATTGAAGCCCTGATACCTGTTACCTGTGAAGTGTGATGTGTGAGCTTTATATCTGTTTTGTTTATGTAGAGGATATTGCTTATTGTGATGTGTGTTGAATTTGTTCTGATGATTGTTCCTGTTTGTTAAATGTTTTGTGCTATGATGATGTTCATGTTCTATTGGTATCTTATGTTCTTGTTTGGTGATACCAAATGACTTGTTAACCATTCGTCTACAAAGTATATTTTTGCCCTTTCGATTAAGGTGTACCATGTCTTGGTTAAGATGAGTTATGTTTAGGAAGTTGTGTGGATCTAGACAAGTGAAGTTGTTGTACTTTTTGATGTAATGTTTGATCCTAGTGTTCACACTGGCAATGTGTTGGTTGATTTTTCTAGCTGTGTAACGTGGCGGTATTAAAACAATTAGAACATCTTGCTTAGGTAGAACTTTATGGAGTTCATCTAACGATTTTTCAATTGACTCTTGTTTGGTTTTAAAAACATCATTTGAGCCTCCTAAAATACAAATTAGTGTGTTAGAGGTAACTGTTTCTTTTTTAGCAAGTTGTACAAGATCATTGATTTTAAAACCTGGGTTACATTTGACATTAATCTTACAATCTACAGGTACAAAGTTTTTCAAAATAATATTAAAATCTCTGACCTGACTGTCTCCTAGTACTAAAATACTTTTATACGCCCTTGGGGTATTTCCATCCATTTGTTCCGGTTCCTGTTGTTGGTGGGGAG
>NW_007402774.1:0-4714 GCF_000475195.1 Diaphorina citri | reverse complement strand
AAAAAAGTATGCAACCTTGAAGGGGCAACTCATATTTTCTCGAAAAAATTTCGCCTGTGGCGCTGTAATTATAGAAATGTATTAGGGGAAATTTTCAAAGCCTAAAAAATGGAAAAATAATTTTTGGTCAGTAAAAAAAGTATGCAACCTTGAAGGGGCTACTTAAATTTTCTCGCAAAAATTTTGCCTGCGGCGCTGTAATTTTGTGTTCTATAGAAACGTATTGGGGGGGGATAAACAATACTCGTCTTGTATGTACTTGTAATGAATTTGATGGCACATTCGTTTTTTTTTTTTTTTTTTTTTTTTTTTTTTTTTTTTTACTAGCGTCTACACGTTACACAGGTAACTTAAAAAGTTACCTGTGTAACGCAACACCTGACGCTAGGCCCGTTTATTAGGTTGTTATGTTGGGCTTTATTTCTAATGAATTGTATGCAGACATAGCTGCCACAATAGGGGATTTTTTAAGGTGTACATCCCTGGTATTCTGTATGTGGAATGTGATGTCATTGTGTAGTGTTCTTAATCTCATGTCAGGAACATTTATTTGAATTTTATCAAGTAGGTATGAGCTACTGATATTCCCATTAATTATATTTTTCAGAAGTTTTATTTGTTCATTTTGTCTTCTGCTCTCTAAGGTTTCTATACCAAGATGTTCGGATAATAGTGCGTACTCAATATAACAGGGATAGAGAGGGTAAAATTGGTTTTCTTTAAAAAATAAATTACGTACAAAGCGAGCTTGGATTCTTTCTAGGGATTTAGCACCACTTTTAGTATGAGGTAACCACAGGACAGAGCCATACTCTAAAACAGATCTGACAAGTGCTTGGTAGAGAATTTGTATGACATCAATGTCGTGCACTGGTTTAGTGTACCTGTGTACCATCCCTAGTCGCTGAAAACCTTTAGTCTCAACCTCATATCTATGTATATTAAAGTTTAGGTCACTCTCAAAAGTAACACCGAGATCTTTATACTGATCTACATATTGTAAATTCACGTTATTAATTTTGTAGATATGAGGAGAGGCAGGCCGTTTTCTTTTCACTGTGTAGGCCATTACAAATGATTTCTTAGGATGAAAGTTTAACCCTATAGTAGCAAGCCATCTTGTTAGCGAGTCTAGATCTTCTTGTAGCTGGTAACAGTCATTCTCTGATTGAATAGTTTTAAAGATTTTAACATCATCAGCATACATGAGAATCTCTGAGTGACGGACGTGCTTGTGTATGTCATTATAAGTGAGAATGAAAAGAAGACTACTTAATTTAGATCCTTGTGCAATCCCAGAGGGTGGAATAATGGGCTGGAATGACGAGTTGACAGGAGTATTTGAGTAGTCATCGGGATTAGTATTAGTAGAATTAGTGTTATTATGTGTTGACATGTTTTTATATCTAACAAATATCCTACGTTCCCTCAAATAGCTGGCAAAGAAAGTAACCAGAGGCTTAGAAAATCCTGCGAGAACCAATTTGTGCAGGATGGCGTCGTGGTGCAGACGGTCGAAGCACTTTTCGACATCGACGTACACTGTATGTACTTCCGCTTTTGAAAGTCTCCGTGCAACATAGTCTGTGAATTCAACAAGGTTGGAAACAGTCGATTTTTTGTTCACAAAGCCATGTTGTTTAGGGGATATTTGTTTAAATATATGAGTACTCACCTTATTATAAAGTATACCCTCAAATATTTTCGCCGCTATGTTAAGATTAGAAATAGGGCGGTAGCCTGAAATATCGTTCTCGTTGGGCTTTTTGGGAACTGGTGTCACAATTGAGTCTTTAAGAGCTGACGGAAAAGTATTAAACTTAAGTGAGGTGTTGAATATTTTTGTGAGTGGTAACTTGAGCTGGCTGACACACTCAATGTAAATACTGGGAGGGATGCCGTCAGGGCCAGGGGGTTTATTCTTAGCTAAGGATCTTATTTCTTTGTCTACGTCATTCTCTGTCACATAGCTCAGGTGAAAATGATCAGAGCTAATGTCAGTTTGTGAAAAGTCCGGTGAATAATTTGACTTATTTTGATTGTAGGACTTAGAGAAATGAGCATTGAAGGCGTTAAGTATGTCCTTTGTGTCTGACAAAGTTTTATTGTCGTATGTTAATATTGTTTTAGGAGGATCTTTACGTTTTTCTTTTGTGTAAGACCAGAATGGTTTCGAATTACCCCTTTTCATTTCATGTGTTATTTGTTTTATGTAATCTAAGTAATCTGTTTTAATTTGTGTCTTGCATTTCTTTCTGAGGAGAATATATTCTGTGTTTATTTTAGAAGAGCGGTTTTTTATTTTTCTTAGGCGTTCTTTGCGTTTGTACATTTTTATAGTGTTTTTGGCCCACCACATGGGAAATTTTCTACTTGTTTGTTTAGGGGTGAATTTAGGTGTGCTTTTTTCAAAGGCTTGATTGCACATTTTGTAAAAGAATAGCATACATTCTTCAGGATTCATGCTGTCAAGGGGACTCCAATCCACATTACCAAGTTCACATTTCAGCGTAGCAAAATTTGTCTTTTTATAGTAAAAACCTTGTGGTAATAGTGGGCCTTTTTGTTGAGTCTCACCTTTACCTAATTTTATGGTGGCTACAAATGCAGGATGATGTTGGTCTATATCTACAAGGCCTATTTCTTCTTCAACAGTAGTAAAGGCTAGTTTTTTCCGACCAATTTTTTCTTGATCGAAATTAGTTAGAAATAAGTCAAGTGTTCTACCCATACCATTTTCAATTTTATTAAGTGATTCAAGTTGAAACATACCTAGTATCCTATTGAGGTGAAGCATAGATGCAGAGTATGGAGGATTGTCACTTTTAGTATAGGATAGGTATTCAGGAATGTTGAAATCACCCACAAGTATGAGTCTTTTTTGTGTAAGTTCAGTTTGGAGGGAGAGCCAATCCGCGAAGTTTTGCAAGGTCTCCGGTTTTAGGGGAGAAGGAAAATAGCATACTCCCACGTATACCTCCTGACTGTGTAAAGTGCATTTGAACCATAATGTTTCAGTGGTCTGGTTACTTACATTCCAGTGTGTCAAAGGGATGACTGGAATTTCGCTTTTTATACCTACTATTATTCCACCACCACATTCTTTAGTTGTAGCAGATAAATCCCTGTCTTGTCTAATCACTTCATATCGCGAGTCAAATAATTCTCTCGAGTTTATTTTTGGTGACAACCAGGATTCTGTGATAGCAACCACGTCATAGTCTTCAGATAACAAACTTGGAAGAAATTTGTGGGTTTTTCTGACCAGACTTCGAGCATTCTGATAAAATATACGAATTGTTTTGTTTGCACGTATTTGAACATCTGAGTGTTCATGTCGGTTTTTCGGTTGCTTTTTTCGGTTTTGAGACTGGGTATAATGTGTGTATCGTGAGATGAAGGGGTTTTTACAGGTGCGCGGATTTAAAGTAAGGTTATTTGAATCATCTTGTTCATCATCTAATATAGATTCGTCAGAGTTTGCGGAAAATTCTGCTGTCTACAGTAACATTGTGTGATAGGTAAGTACTGTGGAGGAATCGAACCCTCGTACCCCATGCAAGCGTCACCGTAGAGTCTAGAGTTATGATGATTACGTAATGCTGGGTATTCGTATTCATAGTATTCAGAATAAGGTCCATAGTAGGTACTGCTAGGTACTTTAGTAGGTACGTGTGTTGAACCCATGTGTCTATTACTGTATTTATTGAAGCCCTGATACCTGTTACCTGTGAAGTGTGATGTGTGAGCTTTATATCTGTTTTGTTTATGTAGAGGATATTGCTTATTGTGATGTGTGTTGAATTTGTTCTGATGATTGTTCCTGTTTGTTAAATGTTTTGTGCTATGATGATGTTCATGTTCTATTGGTATCTTATGTTCTTGTTTGGTGATACCAAATGACTTGTTAACCATTCGTCTACAAAGTATATTTTTGCCCTTTCGATTAAGGTGTACCATGTCTTGGTTAAGATGAGTTATGTTTAGGAAGTTGTGTGGATCTAGACAAGTGAAGTTGTTGTACTTTTTGATGTAATGTTTGATCCTAGTGTTCACACTGGCAATGTGTTGGTTGATTTTTCTAGCTGTGTAACGTGGCGGTATTAAAACAATTAGAACATCTTGCTTAGGTAGAACTTTATGGAGTTCATCTAACGATTTTTCAATTGACTCTTGTTTGGTTTTAAAAACATCATTTGAGCCTCCTAAAATACAAATTAGTGTGTTAGAGGTAACTGTTTCTTTTTTAGCAAGTTGTACAAGATCATTGATTTTAAAACCTGGGTTACATTTGACATTAATCTTACAATCTACAGGTACAAAGTTTTTCAAAATAATATTAAAATCTCTGACCTGACTGTCTCCTAGTACTAAAATACTTTTATACGCCCTTGGGGTATTTCCATCCATTTGTTCCGGTTCCTGTTGTTGGTGGGGAGTTGTTGATGTAGTTGTAGGTAGTGTTGAGGCTTCAGCTGTTAACGTTGATGGTAAAGGTTGTTGAGTTTTTACAGCTTGTGTCTTCTGGCGTGCATTTTTCGCAGACGTAGTTGTATGACTGGTTGAAGGTGTAGGTTCCGGTCTCTTATTCTTGGTGTTCTTGTTGTAGGTATTTGTGTTGGAAGAAGAGTCCTCCTCGTCAGCATTGCATTGGGCTTGAAGTTTCGTGAGTTGTGTGGTGAGCTCCTTAATGATCATCTCCTTGCTCAGATTC
>NW_007402773.1:0-766 GCF_000475195.1 Diaphorina citri | reverse complement strand
TCCCTCGCAATTTCTATCTCAACTTTTTTGTATCTTTTGTACAAGAAGGAAAATTTATCATATTCTCAGTAATGCTTCGAGAGACAAAGAAAGCAAAGTTTGTTATACCCACGTTAAATGCTCGAGTATCAAATGCAAATGTATGATATAAAAGGCTCAATTACACCTACACTGAGTTATCATTTAGCGCTAAATCATGTTTTGAAAAGAAAAAGAAGAAGAAAAAATCCCTCAATCAATCGTCTGAAAACTCTAAGAATTCCAATGTCTAATACCATAACTTCTTTATTTCTCATTCCATTAATTTAAAACTTGAGAAAGCTTTCCTTTACCTACTTTTCAAGATTTCGATTGAGAAGAAAAAGATGAAGGAGAAGAAGAAAAAAACTCAAGAAGAAGAAGAAGAAGAAGAAGAAGAAGAAGAAGAAGAAGAAGAAGAAGAAGAAGAAGAAGAAGAAGAAGAAAAATCCCTCAATCAATCGTCTGAAAACTCTAAAGAATTCCAATGTCTAATACCATAACTTCTTTATTTCTTATTCCATTAATTTAAAACTTGAGACAGCTTTCCTTTCCCTACTTTTCAAGATATCGATTGAGAAGAAAAAGATGAAGAAGAAGAAGAGGAAGAAAAAAACTCAATATTGGTTTTAGTCAAAAGCATTCGGCAAAGTGGGCTGCCTGAGGTTTTGAGAGGGAGGGGGGCTTTTTGTCAAGAACTCCCGTAGAAATTGATTTACGAAAAGTTATTCGGGAGAACAAATGAAAT
>NW_007402772.1:0-766 GCF_000475195.1 Diaphorina citri | reverse complement strand
TTTTGTGAATAGTCGACCTGTTCCACCAAACAGAACGACTTAGGATATGTATGTATGTATGTATGTATGTATGTATGTTTTTCGGAAATTTGTAAAGTTTTCAATTCTCGCCCTGTTAATAATAATAATATTGAAGTTTATTTTACACTACATTAACAATAAAATGTTCTTTTGGAATAAATCCCTTTAAGTACTAGAGTACTTTTAGGGAATTCTCCTTAATTATTTTTCTTCTTAAATTTTCTTTCTTCTTTATTAGTTCATTCTTAAGTTTCATTTATATTTCATTGTTTCTTGATAGATAGAATTCTTTTATTTTTAATTTCATTTTCTTTTCATTTTCAATTTAAGTTCTTTCTGTTCATATACAAATGAGTACTATTTTTATGTACTCACCAGAACTGGAACTGGAACTACTACTTCGACTTGATCCACTCGAACTACTAGCACTACTACTGCTACTACTATCTCTTCTCCTCCTCTCCCTCCCCTCCTTACGAACATCTTGCTTCCTTCGATCCTTGGACCCTGTAAAAAAAAATCAATCAAATCGAATGGGGTTGGATGGAAGAGAATGCCCTAGGCATTAATCCCACCCCTGAGTTGGGATTTTTCATATTTTTTTTTTCTTTCTTTATTCAATTTTCGTTTTTATTTGTTAATTTATCATTTTTTTATTTTGTTTTGTGTGCCTGTTTGTAAATATTGTAAAATCCTAATAAAGTGTTACTTATATAATAATAATAATAATAATAAACTTTTTCAT
>NW_007402771.1:0-766 GCF_000475195.1 Diaphorina citri | reverse complement strand
TGGGCGGTTCAATTGGTGCAGGTTTGATTGATCGGAACATCAACAATAACAACTTGGGTACCACTCCAAATGGTAAGTGATCACATCTCCTTTGTTGTAAAGTATATTATGTAGGTATAGGTAGATATGGTGGAGTATGTATTATCTACCTATCTACTCTGTGGATAATTTGTAGATTCGTAGGAAGCTGACCCATCTTTTGGGTATCCGCCCCTGCACCTAAGTAAGCCTCAGAGTGGGCTCTTTGTGTGTGGAGTTGCCTACTAATACTGACTTACAAAATAAGTTAATCTAACACCTAACTATTAGATAGATTGATTCGTACCTACCTAATTAACCGTTACTGTTTTTTGTTGCAGCCGGTATTGGTGCTTCAATAGGAATACCAGGCGCTGTAAGTAGATTCCTATAGATTCAAGTTGTTAACTTTTATCATCAATCACTGTTAACCTAGCTTTACTTTTATGTACAGTAGTAGAACCTCGATTATTTCAACCCCAAAATTTTTAACTATAGTGGATAAATGAAAACAATACTTTCTATTTGAAACACAATTTCCATATTATATTATTCCAGAAAAACACAGGATAAGCCATCAAATGGCTTGATTCCGTTTCTATATGACTCCATATTTGACATTACTTACAAAATCCAGTAAATTCCACAAAATCCAGTAAATTCCACCTGTAAAATTCCACAGGGATTTATATTCCTTCTGATCTGCAAATTCCACAGATATTACATTCCGGTCAAAACATAACTGGGT
>NW_007402770.1:0-766 GCF_000475195.1 Diaphorina citri | reverse complement strand
GAAAGGGCAACCATCCTAACCCCCTCCTTTCCACACCCTTCAAGAAATAAGGTGTCAAGAATGGAATAAAGAATCAGAAAAAAGATTAAAAGAAGAAAGAGGAAGAAAAAAGTTAAGAGGAGCAGGAGGAAAAAAGAAACAGACGAAGAAAAAGGAGAGAGAAAGGGAAGGCGAAAAAACAAAGAAAAAGAAGAAGAAGAAGAAGAAGAAGAAGAAGAAGAAGAAGAAAGAGGACGCATTCCTTCTTATAAGTCAATTTTAGGAGGAGGAGGAAGAAGAAGAAGAAGAACTTGAAGAAGAAGAAAGAAAGAAAGGAAGAAGAAGGAGAAAAAGGAAATGACGATAAAATGAACTTATAAATAGAAACTTCTCTTCTTTCTCTTTCTCTTCCTTGTCTCTATTATCTGTTTATACTCTACCTAGGTATCCCTTCTTATGTAGCTAAAAATAGACAAAAATACCCGAGTGCAAAAGTCTCTCTTTCCCTTATTCTTCCTCTCCCTCTTTTCTCTTCCTCTTTCTCTCTCATCTTCCTTTTCCTCTCTCTCTCCTTCTCTTCCTCTCTTTCTCTTTATCATTTTCTATAGGTATCTCCTCTCTCTTCCAATTTTTCCTCTTTCTCCTTCATCTATTCCGTTCTCTCTCCCTCCTCTCTCTCTCTCCTCTCTCTCTCCCTCTCTCTGTCTCGCTCTCTCTCTCCTTCTCTTCCTCTCTTTCTCTTTATCATTTTCTATAGGTATCTCCTCTCTCTTCCAATTTTTCCTCT
>NW_007402768.1:0-767 GCF_000475195.1 Diaphorina citri | reverse complement strand
TTGATATGCTCTTCAAAAGGCAATAGAGCGTTGGGAGTTAGAGGGGTAGAGAGAGATATAGAAAGAAGCGTTAGGGCTACTACACACGAAGACATTCGGTTCCAACCGTATTTTTTTATCAGATGCAAACACCGCTATTTTGGACTGTTGAATCGTTGATTCTCTAGTCCATTCCGTGATCTAACAGAGCCAATGGATTCCGTCCACTATAGATTCGGCTACACACAATGACTGCGGATTTCACCAACTTACCTTTTAGCCTCTGACAGCCTGGTAGCCAGTCCTGCTGAGCTTGTACATATCAAATGGAACTTCCCATGCTGTTGACGTAACAGGCCTTCTAAGAGCTGAAAAAATGATGGACTCCAACCTGATTTTTGAAATGTTTCCATTCCATAATATGAACTTTGGATTCTTCGTGTAGCCACCTTTGACAAAGGTAAAGATGCATGATTTTGCTGCAGAAAATTATTGTCTTCATAAGGTCAGAGTCTCATCCAGACCATTTGTTCACTTTTCCCTGGTCACCTGAGACAAACGACCCCATAAAACCAGAACAAATTCATCGTATGTAGCTACCTTCAAGGAAGTGGAGATGCAGAAGAGTTCACGGGTTAGACTTGGCACAAAAGGGCGTACCTCGGGGTAAAAGGAATCAAGGGGTACAAAAAGACGGAAAGAGGGGACGGGCAACGAAAAGATGTTTATTGAATAATGAGTTTTCCTTCTCCTCTCCTCTCCCCTGGTACCCTCCTCCCCTGTTTTTT
>NW_007402767.1:0-767 GCF_000475195.1 Diaphorina citri | reverse complement strand
CCCCTCCTCCTTCTTCTCCCCCTCCTCATCCCCTCCTCCCCCTACAAGTTGATGAGTGCCCTCCCCCCCACTCCCAAACTCTCTTGTACCTACATACATCATACCTAATACGTGTAGGTACGTACATACATACCTACATCATGTTATGATTTATGTTGTGTTTGAAAGCTTTGTGCTAAGTAATTATAAACTGCTCTCTACTATTGAACATGACTTGCTTGCAGTCGTTCTCAAACTTCTTGAATCCCCCCCCAAAAGGGCGAAAACAAACATACCTACATAATTTTTAGGACAAAAAAATAAGCTTTTTTCGAAGTACCTACATAAGCAGGTATGCTATTACTACATAAATATGCTATTATCATTGCTACCTACTTATTTTTTCACTTTCTCTCTGACCATTTTTCTCTCTGAAAAAACTTCGGCGTAGGGTCCTCTTTGACCAGTGAAAAATTATTAAACCCTTCGGGGTTGAATACCTCGAGTTTGGACACCACTGTTTTATTGTTTTTGCAAGAGGTAGAATTCTGAACATTTGGACTTAAAACATATTAGGTAATATTTCGAGTAGCTACCTATGGTTTTTTTTTGTGTACGTGCTTATAGCTTTTATTTTTCAGTGCGGAATCCAAGAGGCAACCTTTTTCGGTGTGCTTTTCTTCACGGGGACCCCGAGGGGCCTCAACACTTTTTTTTCTTAGAGAGCCTTTCACCCCGGAATTTGAATTAACATGGGTAACTTCAAGGGCCTCAACACCTAACCTAAC
>NW_007402766.1:0-767 GCF_000475195.1 Diaphorina citri | reverse complement strand
GGCAGAAATGTAGCCACTGCGGCCAATGATTTTGATGTCACAGTTGAATTCTAATAAATCCACTATCTCTCCTGAGTATCTTTTTCTACAAATATGCTCAACCAAACATACTATACCTTCCTACCTACCATGAATTCCAATTCTTCATTTACCTAAAGGAAGAATACTTTCTTTATTAACTCTTCTTATGATAGGTACATAGGTACATCATCAAGAGGATATCCGTAAATTACAGATCTAAGTTTTTTTTTACCAAACGGTAAAAAAAGTAAAAAGACCCACGCAATTGCTCATAATTTGAAATTTAAAAGTTCAATAACATTTTATTCAGGTACCATCAGATGTAAGTAGGTATACCTACCTACCTACCTTTCCTTTCGCATTTATGTCTACAAGAAAGAAGAAAAAAATTAAGATGAAACTTGGCAAGAAAGTTGTAAAAGAGAGATAAGTTTTTTTTCCGATTCAATTCCTTTCTCTCAATTTTAACTGCGGGGTTTTTCTTGAGCCATCATTCCTTCTTATTGTTCTTATAGCAGTCAGCAGTTTTTCCTCCATCTCCCTTCCTTTCTCTCTATTCTTTTATGTCCCAGTTGTCTCTTTATCTCTGTGACCGAGTGGTCAAGAGCACTGGCTCTCAACCCGGAGGTGCTGAGTTCAAATCCCGGCCAGGGCGTGCAGAGTCATTCCTGGAATAGGCCATTGAAACCCAGCATCTCCTGTATTGTATACATATAGAATATAGATACATAAGTACATAGAGTAAG
>NW_007402765.1:0-767 GCF_000475195.1 Diaphorina citri | reverse complement strand
CTGAAGCTTATAGTGTAGGGACAGACAGACCCTGGATCCAGTCAAAGTTCCTACATGGTGATTTTTCAAGGACTTTATATTTTGATCTTAAGACCGGGGGTAAAGACTTTAGATCTCTTAAGATCAGGATCAGGGAGTTTCAGGAGTGACTTGAGCTCAGGGGTTTCAGGACTTTAGGCGTGACAGACAGACGTTCAGCCCTGAAGGACTCTAAGTGGCGGAGGGAGAGAGAAGGGAGAGGATGAAAGGATGGGAGTGGATGAAGAATGGATAAAGAAGGTGAAAGGAGTTACACAACATAACTGGTGGATCATATTAGGAATGCAATTTTATATTAGGACATTTTTTTATTATGTATTATTATTACTTTCTATTTTTTGTCATTTTCTTCTTCTTCGTCTTCGTCTTCTTCTTCTTCTTCTTCTTCTTCGTCTTCTTCTTATTCTCCTTCTCCTTCTCCTTCTTCTTCTTCTCCTTTTATTTTTCTCAAAAGAAACTTGAGATGAACAGAACGCTTCCTCTTTCTCTCTCTCTCTCTGAACAACTTGTTTCTTTTCATATAATAATTTTAAAGTTCCATTTCCCACAATGTCAGAGGAATTAGAGTGTGGGATGTACACAAGGTTCTCTTGATAGAGCTCTTCCACTCAACCACTGATCTTTTCTTTCACCCTGAACTTTTAACATTGGATAAAACACTGAGAAAAAACTAGGGTGCCGGCAGCCTAATCGGGTGACTGGGTTCCGGCACTCTAATTTCGAACTCA
>NW_007402764.1:0-767 GCF_000475195.1 Diaphorina citri | reverse complement strand
TCACAATTCAGGGACAAGATATATATAATATAAACCGCATCCTTACATTACCTCACCCAGTCTGAGTGGGGCCGGGGAAAGAGTTCAGATGGTCACCCATCCGGATTCCAACTAAGGGCTGATTGAGAGGCTGACGGAAAACACCAACCCCGTCTGAACACGGGGAAAGGCGAGGAAGAAAAAGAATGATAATATCAATAACGACAACAACAATAACGACGATTATTTGTTAGGTTTATATTAGACATCCTATGTATTAACATTATTCTTACCGTTTTTATTATTATTGTATTTCTATTTTAGGAGCTATTAATTTTATTACAACAATTATCAACATGCGAGCAAACCTATATAATTTAGAGAAAATACCCTTATTTGTTTGATAAGTAATAATAATAAAAACGGTAAGAATAACAATAACGACAAAAATTACAACTTCACATCCAAGTTCAACTGAGTAGGATTGACAAATTACCTCCTGTAACTCCAGAGCCAGACTGAAGTCCGTGATTATCCTCATCCAGATGTAATGTATAATAGCTAGCTAGTTACCTAGATGTAGTTATACGGAGCTTTGCTATCTTATTTACAAAACAGTAGGCAGTCACCTGAACCAACTGATAGTGTTGGCTCAAGTTGGCTTACTGAAAGATACAAGGTTCGTACACACAAGCTATATTTGTTCCTATACAACAACGAACATTGCTTAGTTCTTAATAATTATAGGTACATAATTACTAATTACCTCACGGCTCGGTTTTATTGCA
>NW_007402763.1:0-767 GCF_000475195.1 Diaphorina citri | reverse complement strand
TTTATTGAGAATAAACGAAATGATCAATTTCCGAGTTTTGAGTTAGCAACTTTATAGGTAGTTAGGTAGGTAGGTATGTTTTTCTTGATTTTGTCTCTGGATCAATGATTCTGCATTTAGTTTGTAGGTATTACCTCGGAATGTTTTTACTTTCTATTATTCTGTTTATTGTATCACCAATAGATCAATGATTCTGCATTTAGTTTGTAGGTATTACCTCGGTATGTTTTTACTTTCTATTATTCTGTTTATTGTATCACCAATTATTTATCTCATAATCCCCTTTCAAATACTTTCTTCAAAGTACCCATCATGAAGATGGATCCATGGCCCATTTTTAAGAGTACTTGACTGACTCGATAATTTTGTGAAGCTCCATATTCTACTGGACTGTATGGAAAATGAGCAGGTAAATTGCTGAGCGTCATTTGACATAATGATGTTGGACTCTGTAACTTTGTGAATTCCATTTAAAAAATTGAAATGAAGGGACGGTAACTTGCACTGAAGACTAAAGGGTCAGTAACTTGCTTTCTATAAAGTGGCAGGGCTCTCCTAGAAGAGCTTTTTCACCCAACCACTCCTAAATCCTCACGAAGATCCGTCTGCTATTTTTTTCCAGTACAGATTTCCTCTATGACAACTTCAACTCGGACCGTGAGAACAATGTTGTGAAACACCCGGTATTCTGGGAGGAGCAGGAAGACGCGGACACCATTCGGAGAAATCAAGGTGAGCTTTCACAGATCGTCCAAAAAGTAGAGGAA
>NW_007402762.1:0-767 GCF_000475195.1 Diaphorina citri | reverse complement strand
CTCCTCCTCCTCTTCCCCTCCCCTCTTCTACTAGGTTCTTCTTCGCCTCTTCCTCTCTCCTCCTCCTCATCCTCTCCTTTTACTCCTCCTCGTCCTCTTCTTCTCCTTCTTGTATCTATGTAGATGCTATCCTAGGATCTTCTTCTTCTTCTTCTCCTCCTCCTTCTCCTTCTCCTCCTTCTCCTCCTCCTCCTCCTTTTTGTATCTCGAAGCTATTCCTGTAACTATGTATGTACATTGTACATAGGTACATACAAGTAGTCAGCTTAAAAGTACCTACCGCTTTATTTATAGACTTAGAATGTCAGCTTGGAAGAAGATGTCCTATTATGCTAACAGTTTAATACGGCATCTATGTATTAGTGCTGATTTTGATCCATGCTGTCAGCCTAGTTAGCTTGGTTGGTAGCGTGTCTGCCTTGTAAGAGCTAGGCCGCGGGTTCGATTCCCGCCCGAGACGGATATTATCCTGAACGGATAATGTTCGTTATCCGAACGGCTGGCTTTCTCTTATCCTGTCTTCCTTCTCTCTTCGATTTCGGGACGATAAGACCTTGTTACAGTTCGCTCTATCAAAACTCTTCAAAAAAAAAAAAGCACGTTCCTCTCGCCTTCACAACTTCATAGCTATCGGCTTCCCCTAAAGATGTAAACTTATGAAATTCAGAATTCGGATATTCTGTAAAGTTATAGGTACCTAACATCTGGTTCACCCAGTATATCCGTATCCCCGTCATGTTTTCGGAAGTTGAAATAACTAAGCTAGA
>NW_007402761.1:0-767 GCF_000475195.1 Diaphorina citri | reverse complement strand
GGCTTTTAATAAATAAACTGTAATAATTCTTTGAAGTTCTGCAAAATATATCTGCCTTTTTGGTTCTCCTTATCAAGATCTACAAGTACCTGAAAACGGCTACTTTCTCTGTGGCGTATAATATCTCTAGTAACGCAGTAAAATTTTCTTGGCTTGGCGGGGCGGAGCACTACCGCAGTGGTCCCTTTCGAAGCGAAAAATCGAGAGGTCCGCCATAATATTGGTTCCGAAATTTCATCACCTTTGACACTGGAGTCGCCTGGCTCGCCTGTAGTGTAGATGCACCTTTACTGCTCTCATGGCATTTAGGCTCTTTTACTCCTTGCTCTTTTAGCTGTATTGGACCCCTTAGTTGTATTTTCGGAATGTCTTCTCTTCTGAAGCTGACTTCCTATGATGTAGTACAGGCGCTACTCCGCCAAAAGAGGGGATATTGCAAAAGGAAAAACGGCTTTTCTTACTGAAACGAAAATCTAGAGGGGAGATGCCTAATCTGGGGACAAGGATGGTAATTAGGGTAGGGCGATTGGCCAAGACACGGGGGTCAACCAGTTTATTAACGAGGGGTATATCTGATTGACCAATCACAAAATAGTCTTCAGTAAATACTTAAATAGTCTATCAATATCAGTCTATCAATAAACTTAGAATTATGTAAGTAGCTATCTATTTAATCTATTTCTTATCATTATTACGTAGATATTATTAGTTTTTAAAGAAATTTTACTTCATCAAACCGGTCTTGGGTGCATTTTTTTTTTTTTTTT
>NW_007402760.1:0-767 GCF_000475195.1 Diaphorina citri | reverse complement strand
GTTTTATGAATATTCTTCTCCCTGTGATGGTTAATGAGACTAATGATTCATTGTTTAATCAGTTTCATGACTAATAAGTAATAAGAGTAGACTGATGAGTGTTGGTGGGTGAATAACGATCTATATCTATCATTTTCATTGTTGCACAACTTGTAAAACACTACTTACCGTTACTTATGACTAGGATTTACTTTTAATAGTTTTAACTATTCCTATACTTACCAGATTTATTTGATATGCAAACCCTTTTCTAGGTAGGAAAATAATAGATGGACTGTCACTCCAAACTCCAAATTCAACAGAAATAACTTCGCCTCAGGCGCTTTCTTTTGGAAGAAAGAAAAATTAATCAAACGAAACATCTACCTAGCTTGTCTTCTAAAGGTCGCTTTCAGGTTAAGTGTGCCCCCCCCCACCCTCTGCTGTCACCACACATGGCACACCAAAGAGACTTTCTCCCCCTCCCACCCCCTTATCTCTTGGTTTTTATAAAAATTAACATCTTATCCTTCCACATGTATGATATAAGTGAGTGTGTACGGGGGGGGATGTTTAGGCTAAGAGTGTGTGATGTGTGTGTGTCTGTAAGTATGTTTAGGTTTGAGGAGGTAGTGGGTAACACATGTTTATGTTCTGTTATCTTCTTTTTCTTCTGCTTCTTTTGCTACTTCTTCGTCCTCGTTGTCTCCTCCTCCTCCTCCCCCTTTTTCTCTACATATGTCTTGTATGTCATTTATGTATCTCATCACGCTAGTATTCTGTTACGA
>NW_007402759.1:0-767 GCF_000475195.1 Diaphorina citri | reverse complement strand
CTACCAAATTTATCTGGTCATTGTAAAAGCTTCTAGAATAAAAATTGATTGAAGATGTAAAAAAAAACACAAAGTCAAATGCTTTTTGTAAATCAAGTTATGACCGATTTTGACCGACAGAAGCTTTAATCGGGAACTAATTGAACGCCATTGGAAATCACCAAGTCTTTACATTCCCTACAATAGATCACAAAATTTAGCAACCTGCATCGATGAAGACAGGAGACAGGCATCAGATTCTGCTGCATCAAGGTGAATCACAAAATTTTACACACAAAGGTGAGAGGCATTGTGCGATGTGTCCAATCGAAGTGTTTTCCCCTCCAGTCCAAAGATTCAAAAGTGATGTATCATTTGTTCCCCGTATGATATCCCGGGGAGCTCCGTTGTTACAGTTCCCTCTATCAAACCTCTTCCGAAACATGAACACACACAGACCAATGGCTGAAACTTTGAATTTAGGCTGTATCTCAAAACGTATTTTGGCACTAAAAACTGACCATCAAAAATTTTGCCCAAATACGAGTAGGTACATTACTTTCTTTCCTATAGGATAAGGAAAGTAAAAAATTGGATTTAGGCTCTAGGGACCTCAGAACATGTTTTGGCACTAAACTTGACCGAAAAAGTAAAAATTGGGATAACTAGAAGATCACCCCGTATGTGGAATACATTGAAAATTGCCCGGCTCAGCTGTGATGTGCGACTCGTGTGTGTGACAGAGTTGTCATGCCTAGCCGTGTGTGACATGCCTGTGAACTTGTCTT
>NW_007402758.1:0-767 GCF_000475195.1 Diaphorina citri | reverse complement strand
AGCAAATGCTGAAAGCTATACTACTAGTTCACAGATCTACATTCATAGGCCGTAAGATATAAAACAGTTCTGTTGCTTTTGCTTCTCTATTTATCTTGCTGCTACCATTGTATTTCTTATGTGAATTGAAATCAAATTCTCTTTCATGTGTTAGAAGACAAGATGAATTATTGTTCCAATTGAAATAGGTCAGGAGTGACTTTGTGTTATTATGTCAATGTGTGTGTGAATTTGGAAAACATTGCCCAAGGCAGTTTCAATTCAAACGAGCCGAAATAGGCATTGAAACTGATACTGACCATCAGACTGTCTGAACAGATTAATTAGATTAAGAAAAGTAATACCTGTACATGTAACATGTATACTTACTTATAGGTATATAATCTAAATTTGGCAATTTGGCAGAAAACAAAATCAATCTGGACAACGAAAATAAGTATAATCTCTAAGATGCACGACAACTGCCACAGCATGGACAGTGGATAATATACACATTTACGCACTTACACCTTTAGATTCATACTGCCGGATTTGCAGGAAATTTCTTCTGATTCCCTCAACAACCAATTTCCAGCCTTTAATGAGTAAAAGCCCTGGCTCCGCCCCGTCAATAATCATTCCTATGACTGTCATAATGATAAATGTGTGTTTCTCAAGCATTCTTTGAAATAAATGATGAAGTTTTCCTGCTTCGATTATTTGCTACACAGAACTGATATGATTTTCTAGTTTCACATCGCATGACAAGAAGGCATCGACCGTACGAG
>NW_007402757.1:0-767 GCF_000475195.1 Diaphorina citri | reverse complement strand
GAAACATGTCTTCACTATAATCTTTATTCCTTTCACTAAAATTCTTTGATCTTACCTCCTTTATAATATAATTACCTACCTGTTTGAAGCCCAAGTCACGTCCACAAGATGAACTTTGTTCTACACTATAATCACTAAAATCCTTTGATCAGAGCTAATTTATATGGGTTCCAGGCGATGGATATCTTTCAGTGTGGACGCAGCTTTGGATTTTTGCAGCGGTTCCAGAAAGGGTTTTTTCTCCTCGGGTAACTATGACGCTTGTTGTCTCGTTGATAAATGATATCACGCGGGCGGCACTAATATTGTTTTCCATTTGGATTAAACCAATTTCTCTTATCTCGTCTAATATGATAATACTTTTCTTGGAATATTCCCTCAGCTACTTCTCCTTCTTCTTCTTCTTCTTCTTCTTCTTCTTCTTCTTCTTCTTCTTCTTCTTCTTCTTCTTCTATATTGTTTTCCATTTGGATTAAACCAATTTCTCTTATCTCGTCTAATATGATAATACTTTTCTTGGAATATTCCCTCAGCTACTTCTTCTTCTTCTTCTTCTTCTTTTCTTCTTCTTCTTCCTTCTCAACTTCTTCTTTTTCCACCATAACAACTTTTTCCTTCGTCTCCTCTTTGTATTTCTCCTCCTCTTCCTCCTTCATCACCACCTCTTGCATCTCCTCCTACATTACCTCCGTCTTCTTCCACCAACACCACATCTTTCTTCTTCTCCTCCTCCTCCTCCTCCTCCTCCTCCTCCTCCTCCTCCTCAT
>NW_007402756.1:0-767 GCF_000475195.1 Diaphorina citri | reverse complement strand
TCCGGGTTTTCGATGGAATGTCCGGGTTTTTGGAACCAAATGTCCTACTTTTTAAAAATTTGATCTGGAGACCCTACAAGCAAGGGATAGTCCTTTGAACGCACCGCTGCAACTAAATTTTCCAGTCCGAGTTTTTTTCTAAAATTTACCTTCCATAAGCATGAGAGAGAAAAAAAGGGTACAGACCATTTAGACTAACAGCCGTTTTAAACACCTTTTTTTGCGTGACCCTCTAATGGGGAGACCATTTACAAACAAAGCCCTAAGCTCTTTTTTTTATTTCACTAATTTTATGGGATTTTTTCCCTAGATTACGGAGAATTAGTTGCCCAAATCAGAAAAATTTCAAATACAACCAGCACCCGCTTGTTTGTTACTGGGATAAAATTAGTGAAAACAAATATTGGGATTAATAAAAATTGGTGAAAATTGGGATCAATAAAAATTGTACCTATAGTGAAAATGAGAATTAGTGAAGTTATTGGTTATTGGGATTAGTGACTATGGGAATTTAGAATGAGTGAAAATGGGATTATTGTAAATATTGTTATTCTGATCAGCTAGTGGTGATGGTAGGTAGGTATTACGTTGAAATCACCAGTTCTCAATTTTTCATCAAAGCTAAGTAACAATGCTCGTGGTTGGTACCGTACATGAAACAGGGTGCCCGCTCTCCGTTTTCCATCTATACAGAAGAAAACTTGTTACACATTACATCCGGGGATTTTTCACTTGTTTTTTACTTTTTACCTCCATACATGAAGCAA
>NW_007402755.1:0-767 GCF_000475195.1 Diaphorina citri | reverse complement strand
TGGAATCATCGATAATGAATTAAGGAAAATTAAGTAAACATTTATTTATTTATTATACCTTATTTATATCTACTGTCGGCTAAGACTAAAAAGTCCGATTAAGCCAACAATTTAAAAATGCCTCATTTATTTAATTAAATTAGAATAAAGTCCAGTTAAGAGCAGGAGAAATGAACGGACATTTTTTTACATCCATGATTATCGGGGAACGGAACATTTTGGTCAAAAAATTCCCGCCCCAACGGGATTCGAACCCAACACCTCCGGGTTGATGGTCAGTGCTCCTAACCACTCGACCACAGAGGTGGGCCACAGAATTACTTACGGCAACCATCCTCAGTGGTGTAGTGGTTAGCAGTAGTCTAGAGTTTGGTAGTTCGAGTCCACGTTAAGTCATAATATTTAGCCTAGTGTATTAAGCGGGGAACGACATTTGTGACAACCACGTATGCTTAACACAATTAAAATTTTTTATTACTTACGGCTGAAGGGTCCAATGTAAAACCCAAATTTTGGACCGCTTTCCCCGCCAAGGAGTTGATCACGAGGTGTGTATCATAGGGTGACGTTTTGTTATCATCTATTCCATGCCTACCACTAGGCCCATACCAACCATCCCATTGCCCGTTGTACGTGTGACCTGAAAATCATAAATAAATTACTGCAAAGGCCAGCCACTCACGATCAGGTAGACCTGACAGGTACACCTGGTCAGGTCCGCCCGTCAGGTCTACCTGATACCTCATGACTTTAACTACTATAGTTGG
>NW_007402754.1:0-767 GCF_000475195.1 Diaphorina citri | reverse complement strand
GTTTCTAGTCTTTGTGAAAACCTTATGTCAACTTATAGATGGTATGTTTCACCATTAACTTATAGATGGAATGTTTAACTTATATGTGGTATGTTTGAATATTAACTTATAGGCGGTATGTTTAACCATTAGCTTATAGGTGGTATGTTTAACCATTAACTTATAGGTGGTATGTTTAACCATTAACTTATAGGTGGTATGTTTGACCATTAACTTATAGGTGGCATGTTTAACCATTAACTTATAGGTGGTATGTTTGACCATTAACTTATAGGTTTCTACTTACCACCAACTACTCGATGTCTCCTTATTGTTGAGTGGAATGTGCACTTCGCCTAGGAATACATTAAGTCCTGATATATCGTGATGTAAACTGACCACTAGTTCTATGGGATCTCCTAGACTACGATCAAACATGAAGGATTCGTTGAAGACGGGAGAGTGGGACTTTTTCTTCACCTGCGCAAGAGAGGAGAAAATAAATGTAGAGTTTTTCGGACTCCAACTAAAAAAAAAGACTATTTAAACCAATTAAGTGTCTGGCAGGGGACGTCAAACAGGGAGGAGACCATCAGCTTAGTCTGGTTGGTTCCTCCCTTTAATGACAAGATTCTCACTTGGTGAGCTCTTCCACCCAACCGGTTTGTGTCAGCTTAATAGTCGACATTAAAGGGAACGTTTGGGGAGGATAAGGTAAAACACCTACTCACCGTCTTCGTACCAAAAATCGGCATTTTTTTATTTAAGCGCCAAAAATAAGGAAACGT
>NW_007402753.1:0-767 GCF_000475195.1 Diaphorina citri | reverse complement strand
GGCTTTTAATGTATGGAGTTATCAACAGCCAATGCATAGTCTGCCCTCTCCAAGTCTGCCAACCATACATCCCATGCCTCATGGATCACTACCTAGCCCGAACTATCCCCAGCAACGTATGCCCCCACCTCAGCCACAGGACCTGCAGAAATCCTTGCACAAAGGATAACGCAGGCTACACTCCACTACATGAGGCAGCATCACATGGGTGGCTAGACATAGCTAGATTACTACTCATGTACGGAGCTGACCCTAGTGATAGTGCCATTGGAGGCATTAGGTAAGTTTTGTCTTTAATCAGCTAATTAGCTTTTTCGTAGATTCGTAGAAGCTTAACCCATCCTCTGGGGCTGTTTGCCCCTACACTTAAGCCTCGGATTGGCTTTTAATGTATGGAGTTAAGCGAGTAGTTGGTTACTTAGCTTAAATGGTAGCGGTTCTGCCTTGTAAGTGCTAGGTCGCGGATTCGATTCCCGCCCTGGGCGAACTTTATATGCTAAACTGAACAGATACGGTTCGTTTTCGGAACGGCTGGATTTCTCCTATCCTGTCCTCTCTTCGATTTGAGAAGACCTCAGTAGTTACAGTTCCCTCTATCAAACCTCTCCGAACAAAAGGTTATGTTGTTGTTGTTGTTGTTGCTAACGTTTTCGACTACCACGTCCATCAAACTGTGTCAAAGCCAAGGAAAACTGCAGCTTCTAAGCTGCTCCATAGAGAAGTAGTGTCCAGGTTGGTGGGTTTTGCTAGACATCCCAACATAAAAA
>NW_007402752.1:0-767 GCF_000475195.1 Diaphorina citri | reverse complement strand
CAAAACACGTTTTGAGGTCCCTAGAGCCTAAATACAAAGTTTCAGCCATTGGTCCGTGTGTCTGTCTGTCTATCTGTAAACAAAATATCTCGAGAACGGTAATAGCTAGAGACTTGAAATTTGGTATGCAACTGTCAAATGTGACAAGGATGTTTAGTGTCAAAACACGTTTTGAGGTCCCTAGAGCCTAAATACAAAGTTTCAGCCATTGGTCCGTGTGTCTGTCTGTCTATCTGTAAATAAAATATCTCGAGAACGGTAATAGCTAGAGACTTGAAATTTGGTATGCAACTGTCAAATGTGACAAGGATACGACACGAAACTTTTGGTTCAGATCGGTGGAACGGTTGGCGGCATTTTACCGCTTTTTGGCGGTTTTCGGTGTAATTCAATATTATCTGGGGAACGGTGTGAGCTAGAGATTTGAAATTTGGTATGTAGTCCACAAATGAGACAAGAATGTAACACAAAACTTTTGGTTTGGATAGGTGGTAACACAAAACTTTTGGTTAAGATAGGTGCTGCGGTTGGCCGTGTTTTGACCGCTTTTTGGCGGTTTTCGACCGTTTTTTGGCGGTTTTCAGCTATACTGACTAAACGGTTAGAGATATTGTAAAAGTTACTATAGAACAAAAAAATTAGCATCATTCAATAGGATAAGGAAAGTCGTGTGATGTTCACACCAGATATTTTTTTTTTCTTTCTGAACTGGACAGAACACAACTGTGAACAAAGCTTTAAACTTTAAAACAAAAACAGGATAACAG
>NW_007402751.1:0-767 GCF_000475195.1 Diaphorina citri | reverse complement strand
TCCTGGTTCATTTATTTCCTACGTAATCTGCTATTAGTGGCTTTACAACAACACTTACCTATACAATGATATCTATACCACAATATATCCATACAACAACCCAGTTCATCTGAACTGAAGACAACAGGTTCAATGCCTGCCTCTCACCTCAAGTCTTCTAGGTGCCTGGCGAATTTCCCAACATTTCATGACTGTCAGAGTTTTGTCTAATTTTCAATCTGGTCATCAAGTGCTGAAATATGGTTGAGCTGACTGGATTCAATAAACTATTGACAACACTTACCTATACAATGATATCTATACCACAATATATCCATACAACAACCCAGTTCATCTGAACTGAAGACAACAGGTTCAATGCTTGCTTCTCACCTCAAGTCTTCTTGGTGCCTGGCGAATTTTCCAACATTTCATGACTGTCAGAGTTTTGTCCGATTTTCAATCTAGTCATCAAGTGCTGAAATATGGTTGAGTTGACTGGAATCTGGATTCAATAAACTATTGATGCACCTGGCAGATTCATCTACTGTCAAAAAAGTTATACATACTCAAAGCTGTTGAATACGTATAAATACTGATGTCTGTCAGTTGCCCCAAAATTTTAATCTCCAAAACCAATTCTCCCTATCCCACAAATATGATACCTATTGAGCAGTACCGAGACTATTTAGGAACTCTAGACACTAGGACAATTTATAACTAATCAATTTAATACATCAAAAACATCATTATCATTTTGTAATTCCACAGCACCAACTCAGATTTGT
>NW_007402750.1:0-767 GCF_000475195.1 Diaphorina citri | reverse complement strand
CGAAACAAAGCGTGAATGTCAAACATCCTGATCTGACCTTCCGGTACATGAGGTACATCATATCCGGTTATCTGTACTAAGGATGAGCGAAGCTAATAGTATATGTACAATAGATCGCTCACTAATAAGTTGTGGTAGCAATAGATCCATAGTTATTATATTTATTAGTAATTCACTTAAAACACACACGGAGATAGGATTATGGTTATTGACTCCCGCAGGGGTTGCAGTTATTTCGACTTTTTTAAAGAGGTTTGGATAGAGGTAGGCTTGCCAAATATCCAAAACTTATTCGGGACGCGAATCCGCGAACATAATTGCCAAATCCGCGAACATAATCGCAAAATCCGCGAACAAAATCGCCAAATCCGCGAACAAAATCGCCAAATCCGCGAACAAAATCGCCAAATCCGCGAACAAAATCGCCAATTCCGCGAACATAATCGCGAAATCCGCGAACATAATCGCCAAATCCGCGAACATAATCGCGAAATCCACCAACATAATCGCGAAACCACGAATCGCCAAATCCGCGAACAAAATCGCCAAATCCGCGAACATAATCGCGAAATCCGCGAACATAATCGCGAAATCCGCGAGCATAATCGCAAAATCCGCGAACAAAATTGCGAAATCCGCGAACATAATCGCCAAATCCGCGAACAAAATTGCCAAATCCGCGAACATACTCACGAAATCCGCGAACATAATCGCGAAATCCGCGAACATAATCGCCAAATCCGCGAACAAAATCGCGAAATCCGCGA
>NW_007402749.1:0-767 GCF_000475195.1 Diaphorina citri | reverse complement strand
AGGGTTTTAATGGGTTCTTTGTAAATGATTGAGGCTATTTTACCTACTTTTCTGTAGAAAAAACTCCAAGGCCCGGATCTACAGGTTCATGTTAAAAACTTGTAGTAAATGGAAGGTCTACACTACATGATGGACTCTCCAATCTATTTCTTCCAACATTTGAAAGTTCCAAACTCAAAATAATCAAATAAGGTAAGTACCAGGTTCATGTTAAAAACTTGTAGTAAATGGAAGGTCTACACTACATGATGGACTCTCCAATCTATTTCTTCCAACATTTGAAAGTTCAAAACTCAAATAAGATATCAAACTTTCAGAATGCATTCAGTTTGGTTCGAATCCCAGTGAAACAAGCGAGACATAAAAAGGCTGGTAAAATAAATACTATAGCACATACACATGTGCATAATATTATTTGACCTTAGTTGTTAAAAGGCAACCTCATAATTATGTAAGTACCAAAGTAAACGGTTAGCACATAAAAGGGTACCTCCTACATAAAATAAAGTATCAAAGTACATAGGGACCTGATGTTTACAGAAATATCATTTTCTGAATACGTGTGAAATGAACTTTTCTCAAAGCTCTGTCCTGTCGCCCAGTTATTGTTTTGACCTCTCGCAAACAAGGAGTCAACATGTTTCTCTATTATGAAACCCCATGTAAGAATAATCAGCAACAAGCATTCGACATCTTATATTATAAGAACGAGATCCATTCACTCATTCACATTTCACATTTCATAGTTCACACACTGATCGCTCTAT
>NW_007402748.1:0-767 GCF_000475195.1 Diaphorina citri | reverse complement strand
GATTCACTGATTGAACTTCCCATATGTGCCGTAAACCGCGCCACTGGTCCCTTTGTTTATTTTCCCAGGGGAAAGTTTCCTCCACTTCTGTGCGAAATTTTCGAGTGTGTGTACTGTACGAAAGAGAAAGGAAGAGAGAGAGAGAGGGAGAGAGAGAGAGGGGGACACATTTTCTAGGGACTATTAGGGCCGTATCCAGGATTTCATCGAGGGGGGGGGCAGAGTCCAAACAGTGAAATACCGGAAGGGGGGATTGGATGTTCCAAATTTTCGGAGTCCGCCCCATAGTAAAGGAGCAAAGATGAAGCCTGAGCGCCCTGATGAACACGGCCCTGGATGTTGATGAATCTCAGGTTTTTGAAAATTTAGGAGACCTCAGTCGCGCAACTAAGCTTTCAATGTGCGACAGGCCTTAGTGTTCAGAACAGGTGATCAGCCGGGTATAAAGCAACGTGAAAGTTTGCCGAGCAAAACTTTTTGTATGCAAATCAACTTTCTTGGGTGAAAATCAACTTTTTTTGCGTGAAAAATCAAAATCAACATTTTACTTCTGTGTGTGAAAATCAACTTTTTTGTGTGAAGCTCAATATTTGCCTAATCTCAATAGAATTAGGAGCACTTTTTAGTGTGTGGTGGGAAAACGTTCAAAGTTTCATCAACAGTTGTGGAAGTCAGAGACAGAGAATCTTTTGGCAAATAAAGATGTTTCAGATGTTTGTTTACAAATGCAAGCGATAACGGCACAGCAGGAGCTTCCGATGTTATAC
>NW_007402747.1:0-767 GCF_000475195.1 Diaphorina citri | reverse complement strand
GAAGGAATTGTCTTCCAGAGAAAAGGAATATGGAGAAATGTGGAAAATGCCCCACATACCTACTTTTTGAACTCGTGTGTATTTCTTTCTCATAACAGTCATAAGCTACCTACCTTGCTTCTTTTAAGTCAATTTTAGGAGGAGGAGGAAACCTACTTTTTGAACTCGTGTGTATTTCTTTCTCATAACAGTCATAAGCTACCTACCTTGCTTCTTTTAAGTCAATTTTAGGAGGAGGAAGAAGAAGAAGAACTTGAAGAAAAAGAGAGAAAGAAAGGAAGAAGAAGAAGAAGAAGGAGAAAAAGGAAATGACGATAAAATGCACTTATAAATAGAAACTTCTCTTCTTCTTCTTTCTCTTCCTTGTCTCTATTATCTGTTTATACTCTACCTAGGTATCCCTTCTTATGTAGCTAAAAATAGACAAAAATACCCGAGTGCAAAAGTTTCTCTTTCCCTTATTCTTCCTCTCCCTCTTTCTCTCTCATCCCCCCTTTTCCTCTCTCTCTCTCTCTCTCTCCTTCTCTTCCTCTCTTTCTCTTTATCATTTTCTATATCTCCTCTCTCTTCCAATTTTTCCTCTTTCTCCTTCATCTATTCCGTTCTCTCTCTCTCCTCTCCCTCTCCTCTCTCTCTCTCTGTCTCTCTCTCTCTTCTTTTTCTCTCTCTCCTCTCTCTCTGTCTCTCTCTCTTCTTTTTCTCTCTCTCCTCTCTCTCTGTCTCTCTCTCCTCTCTCTCTGTCTCTCTCTCCCTCTCTCTGTCTCGAT
>NW_007402746.1:0-767 GCF_000475195.1 Diaphorina citri | reverse complement strand
AGAAAAAGCAGGAGCAGCAGCAGCAGGAGGAGAAAGAGGAAGAGGAGGAGGAGTAAAAGAAGAAGAAGACGGAGACGAAAAAGACAAAGTAGCAGGAGTAGGAAAAAAAGAAGAAGAAGAAGACGAGGCAAAAGAAGAAGAGAAAAAAAAATGAAAAATACCTCTAGTAGCATAACAAACAAATGACCATACTGAAAACATGACAATTAACATGACCATAAAGAATGATCGATGACCCTTAATATGACTAATTACCATTAAAATGACCATTAGATTCAAAACTTGCAATGATCTGCCTGTTATGCAACCATTCTCTAATCCTATTTTTCGGGTCATTGTTCAGGAATAACCTGTTCTGAATAAAAAGGAAATTAGCTCCTTCTCTACCCTATAATATGTTTGAAGTCTGGATTTGAAGTTTCTCTAATATAAAGATGCTACGATTAGTACCTACAACACACTTTCGGAACTGGAAAATCCAGATGAAGGCTAAGAAGAATCTTCTTTGTTTTCCGATGAATAACTGACCGAACCATATGAGGTCGACGATTTTTCATTCTATCAATTTATTTGTCTCTGGTTTTGAATTTTCGGACTCAGTGCGATTTTGTTGTCCACACATACCTAGTCGACGGCCATCGAATGATGTCGATTGAACCGTCCACACTAACTCGATAACATAGATTCACCTCGTCGCGTCGATCAACGGCCGGTCGACTATATTTGGACACAACTTAAAATCCGTCCCTGCACGCAGCGAACACAGG
>NW_007402745.1:0-767 GCF_000475195.1 Diaphorina citri | reverse complement strand
TAAAGTTGTAAGGCAAAGTTAGGACTCTATCTTTGTCAAATGATACCTATATCTTTGAGAACGAAGGGAGAGGAAGAGAGAGAGGGGGGGGGAGAAAGAGAGAGACATAGTGAGTGACATGCGATATTGTGAAATGCGATAAAGAAGAAACGAGAATTTTCTATAAAACGTGCAATAGCTATGCAAGATTTATTTGCACAAAAAGGAAAAGGAGCAAATCTATGTAAAGATATCAGGAATCTCTTGAAGCTATTGTGTGTTATATGTACAGGGTGTCCAAAGAGATACCTATTTGCTCCAAATCGTAAAGTACCTAAATTTGCATCAGAAGACTCAGAACCTTTGCACAAAAAGGAAAAGGAGCAAATCTATGTAAAGATATCAGGAATCTCTTGAAGCTATTGTGTGTTATATGTACAGGGTGTCCAATGAGATATTTGCTCCAAATCGTAAAGTACCTAAATTTGCATCAGAAGACTCAGAACCAAATGATCGATTGACCGAACGAGAATGACAACCCCATTGAAACGGAAAAATTCGATTGCCTCTCAGAAAACAGAAAGCTGAAATCTTTACTTGAACTTGATAAGGAGAACCAAAAAGGCAGATATATTTTGCAGAACTTCAAAGAACAACGTCTTCGAAGTTCTGCAAAATATATCTGCCTTTTTGGTTCTCCTTATCAAGTTGGTTCTCCTTTGGTTCTCCTTATCAAGAACAACGTCTTTGAAGTTCTGCAAAATATATCTGCCTTTTTGGTTCTCCTT
>NW_007402744.1:0-767 GCF_000475195.1 Diaphorina citri | reverse complement strand
TTTTTGTAAAGGAAGAAAAAGATTTTTGGAATTGCCTCACATCATGTGACATTACCCACTCCATTCCTGTAGTCAGTACTCCCACCTCACACAGGCAGTTCTATGGAGTTCCACTCATCACAGACCAGTGCTATTCTGCCCCACACTATCCCACATTGTTAACTCCTTCCCTGTAGTCCCATCTGATCACAGGTCAGTTCTATTGAGTAAGGAGCAAGTCTGTCAGAATCTCATCAATGTCTCTCCTGATGCGACAGAGTTGACGTTACAGTTCTTGGAATCTGGCGACGCTGGTTCTGCTTCTACTAATGACACAACTTGTCCTGCATAGCAATGTACACTTTTCACCTTTTCTGATGACAATGGTTTCTTCTGGTTCCATATAGTGTATAACGCGTAGTGTAGGTTTTGCAACAAATCAACGTTCATCATCTTCAGCATGTCTTTCCTAATTGCTTTCTAGTTTACCTATATTATTATGTTGATGTTTAATAGTTTTCTTCTCGTCTTTTAAATGTTCGTTTTTTATATCTCTCTCGAACAATATTTTTTTTTTTTTTTTTCATCCATTATCAGGTATTTTATATTCGTTGTTTGCAGCAGCGAGAATTGCAAATTGGTTGTTTATTTGATCATTGTGATGCTCTGTTATACGTGCCTGAATAGTTTTTAATTCTAATATAGGCATGGGTCATATTGTCATATAGGACAGAAGTAACTTCATTTGTACTGTGCGTTATGGAATGCTTTTCATAAATGGGTTATAC
>NW_007402743.1:0-767 GCF_000475195.1 Diaphorina citri | reverse complement strand
AGATACCCACATAACACTTCAGATACGAATCTAGAAAACCTAAAAGCTTTAAACACTTGAAATAGACAAACCTGTATACAGTGTGTCCCACAAAGGGTTCGAATGGATTGGAACACATTACATGCCTTAAGGAACACATCACATGCCTTAAGGAACACTCCATTTGTAAAGGGTCTTGGTTTCCTCCAGAAAATGAGGTTTACCTTGCCCTCGAAATCAATAAGAGCGTATAAATAAATAAGGTAAAAAAGGAATTTTAATAAATGCTTGTCACGCTAAATTTTATGACTTGGACTTGAACCACCAACCTCCAGATCCAAAGTCCAACGCTTTAACCACTATCCGCCCCGGGCGGGAATCGAACCCGCGGCCTAGCGCTTACAAGGCAGACGCACTACCAACTAAGCTAACTAGGCTGGCTAATCAAATCGAGTATCTGCACGAATGCACTCAGTCTCGTGGAGACAATATATCTGTGAAATTCCACACAAGTGGCTTTGACCCACAGTCGATAGAATAATAAGTGGGAGAGGGGGAATTAAACCTATCCCTCCCTACCTTATCCTAGACGACAATATTAATAGGAAAACAGGAGAAAGAAGGAGAAAATAGAAAAGGAGAGGAAGAAAGAGGAGGAGGAGAAGAAGAAGGGGAAGAAGAAGAAACAAGAAAAGGTAATTCTATGAAACGGTGTATTAAAGATGAAGAAGAAAGAGGAAGGAGAGGGAGAAAATAAGAAGAAGGAGAGGGAGAAAAGAAGAAGAAAA
>NW_007402741.1:0-767 GCF_000475195.1 Diaphorina citri | reverse complement strand
ATTACCTACCTATATTTCTTATACTTGTGACGTCACTACATCGTATTGTCATGTAAAGACAAAATATGAGCCTTGTCTCAGTTGGCAGCTCAGACGGGTGATAAATTTAACCAGAGTTTATGCCCCCATATACCCATAGGTATAGGTCCTAGCTGTGTTTATGCCCATATTGCCCATTATTTCCAGTGATGGACATCGATTGTACTGAAAATATGCTGAAGCCGAGTGACAGGAAAGAGAGGTAGCAAGAATCTTCTTATGAGTGCCATACTTCCATATCTTCAAAAGATGTTGGCGATTGTTCTGGCCCAACTTTCTTTCAAGCCATAATATCATTTGTTGTATAAGATTACAAAAGAGAGAGAGAGCGAGAGAGAGGGAGAGAGAGAGAATTTATAGGAATTACAGAATTAGTAAAGGAGACTCTTAGTAATGCTATGACCTATGACACTGTGATCTGAGACAAGTATGACATCCACAAGAAATGCGAAGAGTCGATGAATTGTCATTGATGACTTGATGTGTTGAGAACTTGATGACAGCTTGTCGTAGTAGGTATACATACCTATGTATACCTGTAGAGGTAGGTACCTATACTATAATATATGTGGCTAGGTAGGTAAGTAGCTATCCTGACACTATCTAGAAAGGAAATAACAGGACGGGTGAAGTCGAAGAGACTCTATTATTGTTATAGGTTTGTAAAAAACCCATCACTATGGTAGGTAGGTAGATAGGTATTTGAAGCTGATGGTGGTGGTGGTGGT
>NW_007402740.1:0-767 GCF_000475195.1 Diaphorina citri | reverse complement strand
AAAAAAAAGTGTCTACCTTCCTCTGACTGAGGTTGATGTTGACTGACCTTAGTGTGAACCTAATTTTAGTATTTGGGTTAGACTTACGTGTGTATTTGATCATGAGATATAGGATAGCAAGACACTGAATCAACACAAGGGCAGACAACTGATTAGCTGGGGAAGAGAGAAAGTCTTCGGTACCACATGTGAAAAGTTTGTTTTGGTTGATAATGAGAAATGTGGCCAGAAGAGCAATCATGAGGATATTTCCTGAAATGAGACAAACAATAGAATACACAGAAAGTGGGACAAAAATAAAATATGACACCAAGTGTTTGGTGAGGTATTGTCCAAGAAACAGAACTAAGCCATCATATTAAAAGACTTACCAATGAAGTATGTCATACTTACCGATGGAAGCCACAAAGAATGTGAGAATAATATAAGGCTGCACCTCCTTATAAAAAGTGATATAACCTCGTAGTTTCAAGTAGTAATGTTTACGTCGGAAGTAATCCTGAGAGAGTGCGGTGAGAATCCAGGTGGTGACATTGCAATAAATCATAACAAAGTAGAGATCACATTTGACTTCCACATCAGTGATTATAAATGAGGCTATAGACACAGCACTGTACATGAGCTGGAATAAGAGAAGAAAATCAAATTTAATTGATGACTATCTATCCCATCAAGGCAGGCTGTTTCTTTCCCTATTTGTCTTTTTTCTCATTCTCCCTCTATTATTCATCCTTATTCATGTTGCCTTGAAATTTCTAGCCTGTGTT
>NW_007402739.1:0-767 GCF_000475195.1 Diaphorina citri | reverse complement strand
AAGACTCGATACAGTTCCCTCTATCAAACCTCTTTAAAAAGAAGATGTTTTCTTCGTGAGATAAACGCTAAATGGGGCCCAATAGGGGCCCTAGAGTTAATTAAACCGCAACCAAGGCCGCACGCGTCTTCTAGGAGATCCAAGGGCAAACCCAAATACTGTGGCGCGTGGATCTTCCATTTGGATCATCATGTTGGGTGATCGTTAACCTAATTTTCGACAGTAATTGTGAAGTCACAATTTTCGTATAATTATTACAATCTATTTCTACCAGGAAAAGTTTTAAAATAAATTGACACTCTACACCGGTGATCTGAGCATATGAGCGTGTTAAAACCTAATGTTTCATATTCTTAATATTTTATATTTAATTTTTACTTTCCTTATCCTAAAGGAAGGAAAGTAATGTAATCGGGTCAAAATTTCGATGGTCAGTTTTTAGTGCCAAAACACATTTTGAGGTCCCTAGAGCCTAAATACAAAGTTTCAGCCATTGGTCCGTGTGTGTGTCTGTCCTTCTGTCTGTCCGTCTGTCTGTCTGTAAACAAAATATCTCGAGAACGGTAAGAGCTAGAGACTTGAAATTTGGCATGCAGCTGTCAAATGTGACAAGGATGCGACAACAAAACTTTTGGTTAAGATCTGTGCAACGCTTGGCGGGATTTTGCCGCTTTTTTGCGGTTTTTTTAGTAATTTAACAATATCTCGGGAATGGTATGAGCTAGAGACTTGAAATTTGGTATGTAGTCCACAAATGTGACAAGGAT
>NW_007402738.1:0-767 GCF_000475195.1 Diaphorina citri | reverse complement strand
ATTGAAAGCTGTGGGTGGTCATGGACTTTTCTTTTCCTACAAAAATGAATAGCTTGACATTTTTGTGGGGAGAAAAGGAAACCCGAAGTATTGGTCCAGTTGGTTAGGTTGTCAAGAGAGGATTGAACACAGGCTTCTATTTCGCTAATAAATTTGGACCTCATGAATAGTGTATAATCGTCTGCAAAGATACATCCGTTAACATTAGGGTGAATATTGTCGATTATATCGTTAATAGCAATAAGAAACAGGGTACAACTCATAGAAAGTCCCTGGCAAATACCATTTTCTTGTACTTTAGGTTCCGAGTAGATTGAACCAACACGTACTCGGAAAACTCTGTTTTCATGGAGGTTTTTGATAAAGAACATCAGATTTCCTTTTAGATTTTGTCCTAGGAGAATTTTCAACACTCTGTACATCCAGGTGGTTTCATATGCACGTAATAGGTCCAAACTGACAGCGACACAGTGTTCCTTATTTATGAAAGCGTCACGTATATGGTTTTCTAGGTGGACCAGGGCGTCAGTAGTGTTATGTTGCTTTCGGAAACCGCATTGAATTTTATTGAAAAAGTTTTGACTGTCCAGAGTACAATATAGGCGATCATTTACTATTTTCTCTAAGATTTTGAATAAGCAAGAAGCCAGTGTAATTGGTCTGTAACTGTCAGGAGATTCTAGATTTCTTTTGGGCTTAGGGATCGGTGAAAGCACAAATTGTTTCCAAGTTTGTGGTATTTCTCCCTTATACCAAATTCTGTTGTA
>NW_007402737.1:0-767 GCF_000475195.1 Diaphorina citri | reverse complement strand
GAAATGCTAAATGATGCCATTACGAGACGCTTAAGTAAAAGACTACATCAGAAGCAAGATCCCTTCTAGCGCCAGGGCGGGTGTTGGGTCTGTTGATGAGGGGGAAGGGCATCAATAAAGGTGTAATTTCTATTCAGAGTTGAATATGATGGATGTGGTTGAATTTTTCCTTCCTCTTTGGGAGTGCGACCATATTTTCTGGCACCGGGAAGGGTTGTGCATCTTAAGGTGTGTCCACACCTACAGCTAGTTGACGGCCGTCAATCGACCATCGATCGATGTCGATTCACATCAATCGACGGCCATCGACTATGTGTGGACACACCTTTACATTGATGAGATTCACATACAAGTACTACGGGTTTCGACTTCCGAGTTCTAATTTTTACTAGACGATATTGCATTTAATTTAGGTGTATTTTCCTTTCGGACAAAGCACCTCTGAACAAATGACCACTGTTGTAACAGTCGAACACGTTGGCTGCACCCATGTATGAAATCATCTCCCTTAAATGAGAGACAGACTCTTTAATTCTTGGAATTTTTTCATCAGACAAATAGTACAATTTTACTCAGAGGCTCTTTCAGTTCACCATTTAAAATACATTTTAAGCGTCCCATGGCAGCTAATGTGGTCGTTCTATTACACCCAAAGAGGAAAAATTCCAAACATATCCAACCCGAAATACAGCTATAAATTATAATATAATTTATCTCTCTGAACCTGTGAGTCTTCTGCTCCTGAAAACGAGCCTGAGTTGGAAGCA
>NW_007402736.1:0-767 GCF_000475195.1 Diaphorina citri | reverse complement strand
CTTATCCAAACCTGGTCGACCTTTAAATCAAATTAAAGGTCTTTTTACCAGGAACACGAAAGTGGTGGTGCAAATTTTTTCCAGAGAACCATAAAGCAAAACAAAAAAACTGGTTTTTGGGGGATTTTTTTCACATTTTCTCACACAAATGAGCTCTGATCTTGAAATTTGTCGCGACGACCTATATGAAGTATAAACTCGAAGCGAGAAAGTTTTAGATAACACTTCAGTCGTTATTTTACGACCGGTTTTAGCGTCACCTATGTTAAGCTACGCCGAGCAAGGAATAAATGGATAGGTGACTTAAACAAGTTAAACCTTATATTGGGAATAGAGGGAGAACGGGCTCTAGTCTTGATTTTAAATCATTACCTACATGAAAGTAAAATCGAAAAATCAAATCAAGAATAATAATAAACTGAATATTAAACAAATTAGGTAGGTACATATAGGTACTGATTTTCTTGGATCACGATCGAATAAATTAGGGGCTAAAAAATTCCCGGAGGGACGGTCCCAGCTTGTTTTTTTTTTTCTTCTTAAGCGCTTAAACATTGCTTCACAGGAGGGTATTTAACCCGATTCACATTTGAGAGATTACGGGTGTCCGGTGTCAAAAACTATCAACTTTTTTTTTTTTTTTCATTAGGGCCTTTATACATGGGTACTTGTATTTTTATGTATTGTGGGTTTTTTTTTTTACTTTCTATTACTACAGTATAGCGGAGCTATACTAGTAATGAAAGTATTGCAATCGGTCCAAATTT
>NW_007402735.1:475-767 GCF_000475195.1 Diaphorina citri | reverse complement strand
CGGTATGAGCTAGAGACTTGAAATTTGGTATGTAGTTCACAAATGTGACAAGGATGCAACTCAAAACGTTTGGTTGAGGTAGAAGCTGCGGTTGGCGGCATTTTGACCGCTTTTTGGCGGTTATCGACTTTTTTTTTTGCGGTTTTCAGCTATACCGACTAAACGGTTAGAGATATTGTAAAAGTGAGGGTATAAAAAAAAGAACACTCAAATTAAGCATCATTCAATAGGATAAGGAAAGTCGTATGATGTAAACACCAGATTTTTTTTTTTTTTTTTTTTTTTGCCAAAC
>NW_007402735.1:0-460 GCF_000475195.1 Diaphorina citri | reverse complement strand
AAAAAACATTTTTTTTTTTTTTTTTTTTAGCCAATCAGATTGTTTAAACCGAGACTTTTTTTTAGCCAATCAGATTGTTTCAACCGAGTTTAAACACACTTTGTGGACCCGGTCCTTAAGCCTTATTGGTTAAATGGGTAAGAATCCATAATTTTTCTCCAATCTCTTTTTCTTCTCTTCTCTCCGACTATCTTTTCTTCTTAACAAAAACAAATACTATAACAAAATTTTGCTAGTACTAATACAAGTACATATCTACAAACGTACAAACCTAATGATTTTAACTTTCAACTAAAAGTGAGTAAAAAAGAATTTCTAAAAAAGAGCTGTTTTCAACTTAAAAGTTGGACATGTTTTAACACATAGTTAAAGCGCCCAATACTTTTTTATGATTAAACATTTCAGCTAGTGGAAATCGGAAAAATGCTTAAATAAATACTTTTCCTTTTCTTTTGTAAAG
>NW_007402734.1:0-767 GCF_000475195.1 Diaphorina citri | reverse complement strand
GTAGTGGTCAAGGCGCTCGCCTGGTAAACAGGAGGGCGTGGGTTCAATCCCAACCGAGGTATGGAATTTTATCCTCATTTAATTTGAGAATTTGGGCTGGAGTAAAGGGACTTATCAGTCCTATGCGAGCAGTATAAATAAGCACTATTATTATTATATAGTAGCCTACTGCTGGAGTAAAGGGACTTTTCAGTCCTATGCGAGCAGTATAAATAAGCACTATTATTATTATTATTATGTATATCAATTTATAAAAGGTCGTCAAACTAGGTATACACACATCGATATCGTAGGTATCTTCGGATCACCAAAAAAGATTTCGTGAAGCTCGCGAAATTCATTCTTTGGAGATCACGAAATTCATTCTTCATATCAGATCTCTTGTACTAAATACATAAACATATTAACACAGTATACATATACAACATACTTACATATAGACAACTTACACGAGTACAATTTTCTTACGTTCTAGGGAAACAATCTCAGGTTGGTCGTGTCAAACGCTTACAACAAACCGCCTAATCCTCACCTCTTCTTATCCCTCTAAGAAAAGCTTATCCAAGCTGTGACAAAACATTTCTTATATCCTCGACACACCTGCTTCCAAGTTATAAATAATCTCCGTGTTGTAAAAAGCAAAGTGACGACACGAAAAAAATGGGATTTCTCGCGACGACATAACTACTAATTAAAAAAGTGTCGCTAGATAACGAACAAGAAAGAAAAATGGCATACATGCGACAGCAGCTTCCCGGGAAAATGAA
>NW_007402733.1:0-767 GCF_000475195.1 Diaphorina citri | reverse complement strand
TAGTAGCCTACTGCTGGAGTAAAGGGACTTTTCAGTCCTATGCGAGCAGTATAAATAAGCACTATTATTATTATTTTACATGGCCCAACCTATTGCATGCCTTCGAAGTCATCTAGGCTGGCTTATCAAACAAACTCATTACGTTCGTCCATCGCCCGGGGCGCAGATTAAAGCAGATAATGTCCTCACGAGGCGGAATGCACCCCGACCTCCATGCACGGAGCCGAAAAAACTTCGAACCCACCGGAAATCAAACCCGGGATCTCCTGTGTGCAAGAGTAGTGTGATACCCACTAGGGCAAGGAGGCCACCTACTTAGGTTGGAAGAACTCTGCTACATATTGGTTTATGTCTTCTGATTTAGGGTGTTGAATGGGAACTGGATCAGAAGAGGGGGGTGACTAGGGTCAATCGGCAAGAAAGATGAAGTAGGTTCAACAGAACAAGTAACGGAAGAAAGAAATAGTAGTACACTTACCCTAGTACACTTACCCTATTCGGCCAGGGAGGTTGACCTTAACGGAGTTCTGCGATTACACTTACCCTATTCGGCCAGGGAGGTTGACCTTAACGGAGTTCTGCGATTGGTTATACTTAGACCAAGTTTCAGAGTACTACTCTCTCATTGGTCAATTTCGTTATACTTACACTGAGCACGACACTCTGATTTGTTATACCTACTTATACTATGGTTCGTTGTATTTGTACTATAATTCGTTATATTCACACTACAATTCGTTATATTTACACTATAATTCGTTATATTC
>NW_007402732.1:0-767 GCF_000475195.1 Diaphorina citri | reverse complement strand
GTGTTATCATTATCTGTGGTGAACCGATAGTTTATACAACTCAATGTTCCCACGCTAATATCTACCCTCATGTTTAGTAAGGGGCGAGAGAGAGAAAGAGGGAGGAGGGAGAGAGAGAGAGAGGGAAAAGAGGAAGAGGGGAGAGAGAATTTGGGAAGAGGGGAAGGGAGAGAAAGAGAGAGGAGGGAGAGAGAGAGAGTGGGATGAGAAATTTGGAAAGAAAATAAGAGAGAGAGAGGGAAGAGGAAGAGGCGAGAAATAAAGGGAGAGAGAGAGGAAGGAGGAGAGGGGAAGAGAGAGAGAGAGAGCGAGAGATATGAGAGAGAGAGAAAGACGGAAGCTAGTAAATTTTCCTTGTATGCATGATGTTGATGATAGACCCTATTCTCTCTCTCTCTCTCCTCTCTCTCTCTCTCCTCTCTCTCTCTCTTTCTCTCGCTCTCTGTCTCCCTCTCTCTCTCTCGCTCTAACTTTGAAAGTTTGTTACACACAAGTTAACAAAAAAGTTAAAGTTCAAAATTGCTCGAAAATCGTGTAAAAAACTGGAAATTTCGGAAAATTAACAAATTCTAGATAGGTATGTACATAAGTATGAAGGTATACATACTACCTACTTAACAGTCTACACTACGTATACGTACCTAAGGTTTATAATTTTACAAAGTTTCATGGTAGGTACCTACCATCATACCTTCCTATAGGTATCATTATCTACATCCACATCTATTATACTATTATTATTTTATTATAATAGATTATTCACCTAT
>NW_007402731.1:0-767 GCF_000475195.1 Diaphorina citri | reverse complement strand
GCGGATTTCGCGATTATGTTCGCGGATTTCGCGATTATGTTCGCGGATTTCGCCGGCCCTGGGTGGTGTTGAACTTCAAAAGCTAATGTGCCACTTTGAGGATTTTTGAGAATGCGCCACGACAATTTATAGTACTTGTATTTAAGTACCTACTTAATTAAATATGGCAGCACTATACCTTTCAAGGAATGGGGGGTTTAATGTCAAATAGTATTAAATGTCTAGGTACCTTGTTAGGCATTAAGTAGGCCTAATTAATTCCACAATCCACAAATGTTCATTCGTGGGAGTCCTTAAATAAACATAGCGATTCTTAAGAATAATAATTGTTCCACTAATAGTTATGAGTGGGTCGATTAATTTTAGGTAGGTAAGTGATTAAATTATTGTGACGGAAATAAATCCAACGTCCAATAACCTATGGATGCAATTGTACAATAACCTATGGAAGCAATTTCATTACAATTGTACAATAACCTATGGAAGCAATTTCATTACAATTGTACAATACCAATTAGAGAAGTTACAAGTAACGTGAAATAATTACAAGTCAAATAATGGCAGTGTTGAGTGTTGTTGTGGGAGGGAGGGAGGTAGTACATAGTAGTAGACCAGTGCTTCTCAAACTATGTGTGCCGCGAGATTTGGGATTTTTCCTTTGAAGGTCATGACATCACAAAACTGATGTGACAAAGAATGATCGCTTGCCAAATTAAGGCAAAAAGACCTGCGGCGCTATTAACTTATAACAATAACGTGATGGGGGG
>NW_007402730.1:0-767 GCF_000475195.1 Diaphorina citri | reverse complement strand
TTCTTGACCCCGCCGGGAATCGAACCCGGGTCTCCCGCGTGCAAGGCGAGCGCAGTGACCACTACGCCATGGGAGCTGGAAATTTGGAGCATATGACCATAGCGATTAAACGAGTTGGGCTAAAGAAACACGGATAGATAGATAGATAGATAGATACAATAATATTTCCTCACAGTCCCCGAGAAAATTTGGACCGATTTCTATACTTTCTCATTACATTTTTATTTTTACATGGTTTTACTTATTCTTCTTTTTCTTTTTTTAGTAGGTAAGTAATAGGTAGGTAATAGAAAGTAAAAAAAAAAATCCGATGTTTATGCTTGTGAATAGATATCTTTAGCTATCACATTGTCCACTTATCAAACCAGATACCTACCTACGTATAGTATGTTGTGTAGATTTGTAGATATAAATAGGTACATGCGTACCTACATATTTGATGTAGAATGTAGATAAAGTTCTTACAGTTAGTTATAAAATTATCATATTAAAAACAGAACAAGATAATCATGTCAAGAAGAACACATACCTCATACCTATACCTACAATAGATACCTATACAATTCGTAATCACTATCGATAAAGAGATAAAAAGATAACTCATCAAGCCAAGCAAGCCATCCATACGCATACGCACGTAACAATGATCTACAATAATTCTACATTCTACAACTGCAACTTGATTGTGGAATCAGTTGAATCACAATACTTATTGTAAACATTTTCCTACTATCATTTATAAATGAAAAAAAAAAAAAAAAAAATAA
>NW_007402729.1:0-767 GCF_000475195.1 Diaphorina citri | reverse complement strand
CAATAACATCAATAACAAATCTATTGTTTTCCATTGTGCAAAATTGCTGACGATGGTGTAAGTGTGTGGGTGGGATGTCTGGGGAGGGATTACAGGGCTGAAGGTCACCCGAATGGTCAACACGTGGTGTAAGTACATCAAGCAGAGCTATGTTGCATTCCTATTGATACATGTGTGACACAGGTGACAGGTAAAATAATAATGTTGGAACATCCATCATGCATTGAGATGAATTGGGCACATATTTATATCAGCAATACATCAACATAAGTACATAGGTAATTTTTTTGTAATTTGTAATGATACTTTATTTATTTGTAATAACAATTTTACAATACCTACATGTTAAATAATCCACAGTTTGATAATTAATAAATGAGGTATTAAGGTATTCATACCCAACGAAATATGCAAGCTTTGGCAACAAAAATATTTCAACCTCTAAAGTGCACTGTGGAGACAATGAGATCCTGTACGAAATGATACTTTATTTATTTGTAATAACAATTTTACAATACCTACATGTTAAATAATCCACAGTTTGATAATTAATAAATGAGGTATTACTTAAGGTATTCATAACCAACGAAATATACAAGCTTTGGCAACAAAAATATTTCAACCTCTAAAGTGGACTGTGGAGACAATGAGATCCTGTACGGAAAGACAGAGAGACCAAAAGTTATACAATTTTCCAGCAGTAAGTGAAGGATGGCTTCATTCTTCAAATTAAACTGATCTCAAAGACAAGGTCAACCTATTTTGAC
>NW_007402728.1:0-767 GCF_000475195.1 Diaphorina citri | reverse complement strand
TGAATTCGTGACGGGACCGCGAAGCGGGAAGGTAACTGAGAAGGAATTTGCCTGGATAGTTCTGAAAAAAAAAGAGTAGAATAGACAATAAATAGAATAGAATGGAATAGATAATGAATAGAATAGAATGGAATAGATTCTATCAGTGCAACAATCCTGAACAAAAATGGACGCGACACACAAGGGATAGACCTTACCTTAGATAAAGACACGAAGTAATGGATTTTGTTCGGGTTATTTCGTTTCTCTTGCCGAAGTACCTCCTCGGCTTTATCCCGCATACCCCCGCACTCCTCTCGATAATATCTGCAATAGAATAGAATAGAATAGAATAGAATGCAATTGAAAAAAAAAGAATAGAATTGAATAAAATAGGATTGAATGAATTGAAATTGAAACCAGTTAAAAGGTAAAAATTCAATAGAGATTAAAATGCAGATGAAATGTTCAAAATTTAATAGAAGTTGAAATTCAGATGAAAATTTTCAAATTGAAAGTGTACCCAACCTCATACTTGGAAATAAAACAAGGATACTTGCAAAAATACTTGGTTGCGACCAGTGGCGGCATTACCAGTGTTAATTGATGATATGAGTAGATAAAAATTGACAGTAAAAGAAACACTTAAGTAGTAATGCTGCGATAGCCACAAAAGTTGTGAAATAGCTCTCTGCTTTACCACAAAGATTCATGATTTGATTGATTGATCGATCGATACTTGGAAATATAAACCAACATGAAAATTAGAAATTACCTGTTGAAAAAAA
>NW_007402727.1:0-767 GCF_000475195.1 Diaphorina citri | reverse complement strand
ACTTACCTTCTGATTCCATTTGGTTAAATCATCCATTGGATCCTTTGCTAAATCTTCCATTGCTCCTTTCAATGCTGCCTTGAGGAAGTTGAAGCACTCTGGTGCCTTCATCACGGTGCTCATCCTCCTCGTTTCTTTGTTGATGTTGCAGTTGCTAAATTCTCTCAAATCGACGAAAAATTGCACTTATGCTTATAAAAATAATTTATTTAAAAAATATTTAAACTAGATAAAAATGTATAACGCGATTTAAACCTACCTAACTCACAGGTGGAATATATGTAATCAACTAGACGGAAGACCAAATACCTTTACCTCACCTGAAAGGCTAAACAAAAGGACCACAAAGGTATCAATAGGGGAAAGTGAAAATGTTTTGACATTGTGGCGTAATGTTTTGAATACATAGAGAATGACCGCATTGTTTTGCTTGTTGTTGGGTATTGTTGTTGTTATGCGGGTATTGTTGTTTTGGTTCCTTTATTTTGACCTTTACATTCTCGGATCATTACCTTTTGGCTTGGTTTCCTACTTTCACTTTTTCTTTTATACCCAATAGATCAGTTGCGCTTACTTGGGTGGGGTTCCTTTATTTTGACCTTTACATTCTCCGATCATTACCTTTTGGCTTGGTTTCCTACTTTCACTTTTTCTTTTATTTGTGATACCCAATTGCTGTGGAATACGATTGCATAGTTCACTGATTTTTTGGAATGATATCTTTTCGACATCAATTTTATTGTTGGCATCCTCAATCTTATTGGCGA
>NW_007402726.1:0-767 GCF_000475195.1 Diaphorina citri | reverse complement strand
AAAAAAAAAAAAAAAAAATCCTATTGTTCCTTTTACACTTTTTTGTGATATTAAGCAGGGTCTACACTTATGTTGGAAATCCACATTTAGTAAACACTGTCGTAGAATATTATCGTTCGACATTTCCAACATAAGAGTAGAATCAATAGGGGGAATGAAAAACAGATCGCAATATTGTAAAACAAAAAAAGCGATCTGTTTTTCATTCCCCCTATTGATTTTAATTTGTTTTACCTACCAAGTGTTGTGTATACCCTTGAAAGTTCTAACTTTTTAATAAGAGTAGAGCCTGCTTTAGGAACTGAAACTATAGATTACCTACTTGGTACTTATGAAACTATAGATTACCTACTTGGTACTTATGTAATTGACAATGATGTTGAATTCAATTCAAAAACTCTAAACAAACTCTCGCGTATTTATACAGCTCAATTAAACGCTTTTTGCTTTCACAATGGAAGCCATTAAAGCTAATTATGAAACCTATTAGAATTATTGAACCTATTAGAAGAGTTGTAAAGTCAAATGGAACAAATTATAGGTGATAAGTACATTGAATCTAATGATGGAGTGACGAAAACAGAGTTGCATGTCCAATTAACATGAACTTATGCTCCGAAAACATGACGTGGGACAGAATTAAAGCTATTCTGTAATTAAGTGGGGTAATAATAGATAATAATTACATTTCAATTAGAAGTAGATTGGAGCTTGATTGTTTTATGAGAGACTAATGAGACTCAAATTCAAAACAAACAAAAACAATA
>NW_007402725.1:0-767 GCF_000475195.1 Diaphorina citri | reverse complement strand
TATAAAAAATACTTTCTGCTGATATTGATAGTATACCTACAGTTATTTCAAATTAATCAATAATCAAAGGCGCAAATAGGTACTAGCTGATTATAGGTATTATCATGGTTGTATTTTTCCCCCTCCCCTTTTGGCTTAATATCTGCATTAGAAAATATATATCACATACAGTACATACACTGATTCTTTACTTAACATGACGAGACGAGGCGAGAGTAGAAAATTGAGAAAATTACAAATACTAGCTGATTATAGGTATTATCATGATTGTATTTTTCCCCCTCCCCTTTTGGATTAATATCTGCATTAGAAAATATATATATATCACATACACTGATTCTTTACTTAACATGACGAGACGAGGCGAGAGTAGAAAATTAAGAAAATTAGTGCCTACAGCTATGAAGTATAGCCGATTGAATTCGCTAAATCACGTTTTACTGACGTAAACTGGAGATATGCGTAGTTTTAATGTTGGAAATAAAACTAGTGGAGCTGTAAAATTATATGATGTCAGAAGATCGAGGAAAATCATGCTACAATATTCGCTAAATCACGTTTTACTGACGTAAACTGGAGATATGCGTAGTTTTAATGTTGGAAATAAAACTAGTGGAGCTGTAAAATTATATAATGTCAGAAGATCGAGGAAAATCATGCTACAATGAACTTCAGTATAGCACCATCATTCTAATTTTTTTCTTGGAAAGAGGGGAAATTTTTGTCCCTGTTCTTTCTCCGAGACAAAAAGCATCGCAATCCCGGGA
>NW_007402724.1:0-767 GCF_000475195.1 Diaphorina citri | reverse complement strand
TTTCAGAGTGATCTTTACAGTTGAAAAAAAAAAAAAAAACAAACAAAACAAAACAAAAACCCTCTCTATGTACCTACCGTATGAATTGTACCTAACAAATCCTCAACAATGTTTCGACTTTATCTCTTTTCGACACGTGGTTCTAATCTAAATTAACTAAACCCCCCCCCACACACATACTTAACTCTTAACTTTTTTATCTCCTGTTTTTTTAACTCTTGCTTTAGAAACCAGGAGCGTGGGGTGAATATCATTGCGGGCCTCCCCTATTACTCATGTACCTCTTTATTTTAGTATTCAAACGACATTCCACAGAGAAAGGAACAAGGAACTGTGTGCCAGGGTTGTTTTTATGGAATAGAATGATTTAAAAGGGGTTCTTAGTTACCTAAATAAGCACTGAGAACGTGAGAACTTTTATTTTACCTATATGAGGCCAAGATTTCCCTCTTTTCTCTGTACAGAACAATAATATCCCTCTGTAAACTACCTAATATATTTTTTAACTCTTGCTTTAGAAACCAGGGGCGTGGGGTGAATATCATTGCGGGCTGTTTGCTGTTTGTATAGTTGAACGAAACAAGAGTGTTCCAACCGGAAGATTTTGTAGAAGATTTTTCATTTCGGTTTGTCTGTTTCGTTCTATCGATTGATTTTGATGAAATTTGAGAAAAAATATGTTCAATAAAAAATGGAACTTTATTATTGGGAATTATTATTAATTAGATTCATATTAGACACCCAAATTAGATAATGCTGGCTTACCC
>NW_007402723.1:0-767 GCF_000475195.1 Diaphorina citri | reverse complement strand
TTCAAAGTTCAGGTAATGTATTCATTCATTTGAGAGGATAAATCTCGACGTGAGTACCTTGTGGTGGCGTAGATATAGAGGGGGACCTTTATTATCGTAGATATAGGGGGGCCTTTTTTTATCTTAGATATAGGTGACCCTTTATTATTGTGTAAATAGGGCTCTTTTCTTAGAATACCTAGATATGAGGGCTCTTTATTTTTGTTATCATAGGGGCCCTTAATAATTTTCGATAAATGGCCCTTTATTATTGTAGATATAGGGACCCTTTATTATAGAAGATCTATATAAATAGGGTTTGTCCATTTTTTGCAAATGGCAACCTTGGCCTCTTTTCTTCTGTCTGGGATATCACCATAATAATATTACGTATATCTACTTACTTTCTCTGTACCTATACAGTAGGTAACTATAGGTAGATGCACCTACATAAACTGAAAATGCTGTTTAGAAAAGAGAAAGTCAAGTCTCTTTAACGACGTTTTAGGATACTCGCCAATAATCACGCCCTCTTTATGTTCCATTATAAAATAGGACAATTAATGGATTTATTATGTTTTATGGTAAAATGGAGCTAAAATTAAATGCGTTCCGTTTCCTTTCTTGAAATTCTTTAGATGAAAAATGAAGAAAACACTTTAACTTAAAATATGCCCAATGCAGGAAATTCGTTGATTAGATTCTAATTTCTTTTATACTCAAATCCCTTTGGAATTCTTTTTTTTTTTTAATTTTTTTTCTATCTACCGCCACTGAACTAAAAAAGG
>NW_007402722.1:0-767 GCF_000475195.1 Diaphorina citri | reverse complement strand
TGATTTCGGGACAATAAGACCTAGCAGTTACAGTTCCCTCCTGTCCCTCGAAACGTCTTAAATTATTAAATTTTATTGGACGATTGAAGGTTAAACCAACAATTTTTTTACAATTATAGGTCTTGAAAAATCGATCACTTTTCTTTCCCTTCCTCCTCCTCCTCCTCCTCCTCCACCTCTTCCTTAGGACACCCATTGGCAGAGTTACCTTTCGAGGTAACTACAATAACTACATAGTGGCCACCTTTCACAGAAGAGGTCATCAAGGGACAAAGTTCAAAGGTATCCCTATACGTGGAAATGATGAGCTAAAACAGAAGGAGGGGAAGGAAGAGGAGGAGGAGAAACGAAGAAGAAGGACGAGGAAAAGGAAGAGGAGGAAGTGGAGAAGGGAGAGGAGGAAAAAGAGGAGAAGAAGGAAGAAAGAAGTGGAGGAGAAGGAAGAGGAAAAGGAGGAGACGAAGAAGAAGCAGGAGGAGAAGTGGAGGAGGAAGAGAAGAAAGTAGTCATACAGTAGGCATTCATTGTGAATCATTTGGAGTCTAACAGCAAACAGTATTAGGTATTAAGTGACTATTTAGTAACAGCTATGGAAGATATCAGATGGTTAGTTACAGAATAAGGGAGGTAATGAGGTGTGGTAGGTAGATATAAGATAAACCTGGCCCCCGATGTTGCATAATATTAGGCTTATCACTCTGATAATAAGACTTCAAATGAGGGTTTTTTACGTATTTCTTGTGTACCTAAGTCTATTGTATAATCTT
>NW_007402721.1:0-767 GCF_000475195.1 Diaphorina citri | reverse complement strand
TGGGTTCGATTCCCGGCGGGGTCAAGAAATTTGTATCATGCAAATGATTGATTCCGTGACTGGATGTTGCGGGGCCCATTCAGCCTCGTGAGGAAAATGAGTAGCTATGACATATAAATGCGCATAGCGACCGGTGCCAGCATGGTAGGTAAACATTGGATGTTAGGATTATTGAGATATTGGGAAAAAAACCTAATACAGTGCTGCAGTGAGCACCAAAGTTGTGATATAATAACACAAAGAAACTGCATTTACATTTACATATTGATTTTTCATAATTATTCACCACAAAGTAAAGGCTAAGTTCAGTTCAGATTATGTTATAATGATTTCAGTTGACCACAGCTTCTGCTATCAGCTCCTAATGTACCTATAATATAACTTACTAGCGTGTCACTGGACTATTAAACTAATCAACTTATCATGGCGGCTCTATTCTTCCTTTTCAAAAAATTGACCAGCATACAGGTTGGATATTCAGAAGAAAGAGCATCGTCTTTTTGGATTACAGGTAAACCAACTCACCCAACTCCTCAGCTGCCCTCATGAGACTTGGCGTTTAAACTCCAAATTTTTATCGGAAAGTGGTGCATTCAGGTCGAGTTGTACCACCGTGTCTCAAGATTGAGTTCAATCCGATGTTGACCTGGGTGTTAATTTTACGCTACGCGCGACGGCCGGTGTACGGTCATGCATCTACTCGAGACGCCTTCATCAGGATGACGTAATTTGAAAATCAGCAACCAACCACTTCTTCCAATCAAGAT
>NW_007402720.1:0-767 GCF_000475195.1 Diaphorina citri | reverse complement strand
AAAGCTTTTGAAAAAAGAAAATATGTGTTTGTATGGTTATTATTGTTGAAGCTTTAAAGGGAAGTGCAAAAGTTCTTTATTGGTGTATGATATTGATACCTGATGAAATCAATCAAACAGGCGAGGATTTAGTAAAGCAAAAGTTTCTGCTTGAAAACTGCATGTCCTTAATTTTTGAAACTTTTTGTGTTTCTTCAATATTCCTCAACATGTTCAGAACAGGGTTACTTGTTTGTACTACATACTACTACATATTATAGAGAAGTTCTACATAAGATGTCTATGACCGCAATACGCTTTTCCCAAATATTTCTTCAAATGGGTTTTCAAATACAGCTGAAATTGTCATTTTCTTTTTTCAAATACGTGGTATTCACTTGAAACAATTTCATTACTTCACATGAAAAAGCAACGAAAAGCTCGGGATATTTTTGTTTCAAATTTTACATGATTTATATTTCAGTTATTATTAAACAAAAGAGTGTAATAATAACAAAGTGTAATGAAGGTGTACTTTATTCCTGTTAATAAGGTTAGCGTGCGCCCTTTGTCAAAGTTCCTTTCAGGTGTTTCTGTAGAACTTTCCAGTCAGTTCTGAGTTTTGGTGGTACATTGAAGTGTTTCTTGAATCTTGACGTTACAATTTCATTACCATGTTTTTTCTGAAGAGGTTTGATAGAGGGAACTGAATCTGCTAGTACTTATCGTCCCGAAAGCCAAGAGAGAAGGAGGACTGGACAGGAGGAAGCCGGCTAGCGGCTGTTCCG
>NW_007402719.1:0-767 GCF_000475195.1 Diaphorina citri | reverse complement strand
GTTGAAAATTGAGCGAGACAGACAATTTTTTACTTGAGAGAGTGCCAATTTAGACAAAACGGGAGCACGACGAAAACAAAATTGTTTTCAAAGAACTGAAGCGGAATTCGAAAGATATAGGGCGGAAGAAGACATTGGAGTTGTATTTACGTCAATAGACTTCTTCATGTAAGAAATTGTAAATGTGCACTTTAATCATACTCATCTGGGGCAGGAATGCACATCCAAAAAAGGCCACAAAGATGGGTCCCTCCCAACTGCTTCGTAAAAAAAAATATGTACCTAGTAGGATCTACAATACATATTCGTAGAAAAGTCATTAAAAGGTGAAAAAAAACTTCCGTGTTTGCCGGCAATCGAACCCGAGATCTCCATATCCACTCGGCCACGGAGGTTGCTGATCGAAATCTAATATTGTGTATGGTCCAAATCTTTATCTTTGGTGATCTGACCTAGATGACATCATCCCAGCATCTTTGCCCTCTCCAATATGTTTCGTAACAAGAACATTAGCAAACTCTCATTTATGGTAATTGTTTTCTGAGTAAAACGAACATGAACATTTTGGCCTAGAAACGTCCTTTTCTTAGCTGTGGGCAACGTAACGGAAGGTTTATCCACTGAAGTTGAGCTCCGTTGAGCGTGGTGTTTCTGAAGGGGTGACTGGACACACATCCTTTTTGAGAAGTGAAACCATTGCCTAAATTTCACTGCATTATTATGTTATATTTGGTGTCCACAAGGACGACACCTTTTTCAAAGGTTAA
>NW_007402717.1:0-767 GCF_000475195.1 Diaphorina citri | reverse complement strand
AAAAGTACGGAATACCAGAAGAAAGCACTATGGCTGTATGTGTAGGTCTCGCAAACCACAATTCACAATTCTGAGCGCATATTCGAAGTTTAGGAGCAATCGACCCACTCCAAACGTGGAAATAAAGAGCCTTTTATATCCTTTTCTAAGGAAGGAAAAGAGACTCACTCCTAATTACCAGATCTAGACAAATATTGAGCCATCCAGTATAAGTGAACACACGTCTCCCCCGTACGTTTACCCACCTTGATTCAATTCAATTCAAATTCAAGAGTAAAACAACAATAAAGTAAGTTGCACTCATGTGCGAAACAATATTGATAAACGTACTGATAGCTAATTTATTACTACCTACATATCATTACTTGCTGTAGTGTAGTATGTAGTGTAGTAGTACATACATATCATTACGTGTAAAATGAGCGAGAGAAACCCCGAGAGTTGTGAAGTTGAAGATGAGTATCAATTGAATTGAATTGAATTCAATCTCTGGGCCCTTGTTTGGAAATTCCAAGATTATACTTTGTTTTATTCTGATGATGAAAGGGTGTTTTGCAATAGTTACCCTTAATTTCTAAACTTACTTTCCATGTCCGTGAGATAGGAATGGTCCCGTGCGAAGGCCCCATGAGAAAGGAAAGGAAGAAAAGGTGCTTAGTTTACTTAAACCCCCCCAGAAAACAGCTCTTAATTTGGAAAATTTTAACGAAAGACCTTAAATTATATTACTGCGACCGGACTTGCTATTTTCAGTGTTTACATAAGGT
>NW_007402716.1:0-768 GCF_000475195.1 Diaphorina citri | reverse complement strand
TAACAGAAATTAAAGACGAAAAAGAATAGTTCTAGGTACTTTTATCTGGATTGTTTTAGGGAAGAAGGTTTCAGCTACAAATTATTGTCCGTGAAGCTGAATATTTAATAGGAAAATAGGGTAATTATCTATTACAATCTATTCTGTTGTAGATACTTCTCTAGAAATCCAAATAGGTCGAAGAGTAATTTATTGTTTGAAATATCAATAATATCTAACTTTTGGTATTTACCAAGTACCCCAAAAATTTCAAGCAATTTTTGAGGAGGTGATAACTGGACAAAGATAAAGTACAACAAGTAACAGAAATTAAAGACGAAAAAGAATAGTTCTAGGTACTTTTATCTGGATTGTTTTAGGGAAGAAGGTTTCAGCTACAAAAATTAATGTCCGTGAAGCTGAATATTTAATAGGAAAAAAATAGGGTAATTATCTATTACAATCTATTCTGTTGTAGATACTTCTCTAGAAATCCAAATAGGTCAAAGAGTAATTTATTGTTTGAAATATCAATAATACCTATCTAACTTTTGGTATTTACCAAGAACCCGAAAAATTTCGGACCATTTTAAAGGAGGTGATAATGATAACTGGACAAAGTAAAGTAAACATCGATAATACACTTATCGATTCATTCGCAAATCCAAAGAAGCATCAAAATTTAGCATAATAATCTCATAATCTGAGCTTATTTCAATAGGACTTCAGACACTTGGGCCCGAGGAAAACAATTCGTATGCAAATGAGTAGAGGTACTCTACCTATACA
>NW_007402715.1:483-768 GCF_000475195.1 Diaphorina citri | reverse complement strand
GTTCAACCTAACCCTACAATAACACTGGTCACTGCTCATTTGTGCGTTTAACCTAATACTAACCTAACACTGGTCACTTCCCATGGATTATACTTCCCATGGATTTCACCACTTAAAATGCTCAATCCAAGACCACACACCAAGACTATGTTTATTGTTCCATAAAATGTAATGTTATTACCAATCAAATATATAAGACCTTGTTTAGACTGCGAGAGTAAAGGGACTTTTCAGTCCTATGCTGGTAGTATAAACAAGGTATATTCTATTCTATTCTATTCTATT
>NW_007402715.1:0-293 GCF_000475195.1 Diaphorina citri | reverse complement strand
TTTATTTCAACTTTAATAAAAGACAATAAATACAGAGGAGCTGTATTTATTGTCTTTTATTGACAATTTTGAGTGCAGCTATAACGCTCTCATACATCTTCCCTGTGGCAGGATAACTTTGTACAAGCTTGTCGGCAGGTGAACCAGGTATCATGCACATACACAAATACCCCATCTTATCAATATCTGACATAGACTGGTCCTGATCAATTTTACTAAATTGCGACCAGAAAGGAAGCCAGTCCTTTAATGTACCATCAAATTTTTTCAATTGGAGCACAGGCAGTTTGAAC
>NW_007402714.1:0-768 GCF_000475195.1 Diaphorina citri | reverse complement strand
TTATTTAAGTATTTATTTTAAAAGATAGATGAAGAGAACATCAGTTAGAGGTTGGAAAATGCTGTGTGACCCTCTGTGACACATATGAGAACCTAGATGAGTGCATGTTTTAGCATAGGTACCTATTATGGCAGTTTTCTGGATTCTTGCATACCTATATTGGCTATTTTTTGTGCATATTGCATACATATTTGGGCCATTTTTTTGTGCATATAATCCGCCCCCTACTTAAAAGTATTTCCAGATTTAAATTTTATTGAACTTCGATAATGAGGTAATGATTGACAAAGAAAAACCCTTGAGTTGAAGCTATTTGGGTGATGTTTCAAAGTCATAGAACAGAAAAAAATGAGGACCAACAGATTTGAGTTGAAGCTAACTATTTGGGTGATGTTTCAAAGTCATAGAATGAGGACCAACAGATTTTTTTTTTTTTTTTTTCTTTTTCTTCTACAACTACTAGATACCGAGATAAATCGATTTAAAAATACTGGTAAATTGTGAAGTTTGATGTCACGGCATATGCTCCCGTAGGCAATGACGTCATAATTCATGACTTCCACTTTGTTTGTTTGTGCCTCCCACTTTGTTTGTTTGTGTGCAAGCATTTCTGCACATTTTGACCTGAAATCCGACATCACAACTCTTTGAACTTTTTCATTATAACAGCATTGAAAAATTGAATTTTCGGCCTTCTAAAGTTATTTTTTCAGAGTTTTGACCTCAGATTTGGATTTTTCACAACTTTTTACATAGGAATCAACTATT
>NW_007402713.1:0-768 GCF_000475195.1 Diaphorina citri | reverse complement strand
GCACCAACCTCAGTGGTGTAGTGGTTAGCGCGGTGGACTTCGGATCTGGAGGTTGGTGGTTCGAGTCCAAGTCAAGTCGTAAAATATAGCGTAGTGTATTAAGCAGGGAATAACCTCTGAAAAAAAAAAAAAAACTAAAACGGAGTTTAAACTCACTTTATGCCCCCCCGCCTTAACAGGTTTGTATCATTCTCATTATCTCCCCAGGACCAACCTCAGTGGTGCAGTGGTTAGCACAGTGGACTTCGGATCTGGAGGTTGGTGGTTCGAGCCCAAGTCAAGTCGTAAAATATAGCGTAGTGTATTAAGCAGGGAACGACATTTGTGACAAGCATTTATGCTTAACACAATGAAAATTCCTTCTTTTTTCTTCTTCCCAGGAACTCCTGCCGCGCGGTAAGCTCATCAACAAGCTATGGTTGAAAAACCTCGCCACGAACCAAATCCTAGCAGACAAGCTATCCCCAGCACCACTTGGACCCAAAGTACATCTAATACAACACAACACGGATGAGATTATCAGTAAGGATGAAATATCCCAGGGCGACTTCTACGATTACCTGCATTTAACTGAGAGTGGATATAGGAAGGTATTTACCCCGGTGTATGAGAAAGTAAAACAGATATTGAGTGATTTAGATAAGTGAGAGGTGAGCTTTTAGCAGGGAAATATCCTAAATGCTTGTCCCATTCGCAATACAAACTTGTACAAATTTACACTGAAAATGTGGTTTCATAAATCGACCCGCAGATCAAGCGGAACGATTT
>NW_007402712.1:0-768 GCF_000475195.1 Diaphorina citri | reverse complement strand
GTTCCTATCGAATTCCTTATCATGAGCATCATCAGCTTCCACATTATCGAGAATGAGTTCGCCTTCTATTCCATTATAAACCTGGAGTATATATAATGCTTTTCATTACCTTCATAAACCTTCAATAGCTTGATGTCTTATGTTCCTCGTGTTCTCATTGTTACATCACTCATTAATTCTTCCATCTCAAGTTTGTTGTCAACTTACACAAAGGTCTTGTTGGGCGTTAAGAACCATCCATTTCCAGGACTTTGTACATTTTTTCAATGTTTTTTTCTACTTTTTCTTTCTAAAGTGCAGCCAGACAAAGGAGCCATTGTCTATTGTGTACACAGATGCTTGTAGAAAGGAACAATAAAGAACCTAGAGGTACTTATTAGTGGAAAATCTATTAGGAAAACTATAGCAATAACTTTCGACAAACTTGACCTCAATCTTCTATTGTGAACTTTTCTTGATAAATACAAGACTGGAGGATGGAGGTTTTTGTGAGCGGTGAAACTTGGGTCTTAGAACACTAGTGGCCTGACCAATGTTAACAAAGTTCAGTTACGAGTATTTCTATAGACGACCTGAGTTTATTATTTTGAAGTTTGCTGGAGTTTTTCGTGGAAACGGGTCAATATTCTCCTTTATTTCTACCCTGATACCTTTGAGTTGTCTGGGTCTGGGACGACGGGTGTTCATTATTCTTATTGGAACTCATCAGCTAGAGCTAGACAATCTAGACATAGCTTTCTGGTGTTGGCTGAGAATGTTTACATTTTT
>NW_007402711.1:0-768 GCF_000475195.1 Diaphorina citri | reverse complement strand
TTTTTTTTTTTTAGTGCGCAGTTTGGCAACACTGTTCTTGCGGATTTTGTAGCTATGGTGACGTGATAGCTCCAAACGAATACCCAAGCCAAGCCGACATCAGAGTTCAAGGTTCAAGTTTATTCCATTTTGTTTTCCAGAAGTGTTTGTTTCGTTGTTTTTTGGAATTTAATTTTGAAGTCATTGAATGATTAAAGCTCCCGCCAGTGTGTTAGTAGTACCTTGTAGCTACGGTGACGTCAGATCGGAAAAAGAAAAATGTTTTTTGGAATTTAATTTTGAAGTCATTGAATGATTAAAGCTCCCGCCAGTGTGTTAGTAGTACCTTGTAGCTACGATGACGTCAGATCGGAAAAAAATATTTCATTTTTTTCAGGGCTCAAAAAATCGAAAACTACTTGTCAAAATTAAAAAATAATTTCGCTATATTTTTTTATATTTTATTATCTTTGTGTTAAATAAAAAATTGAAAATCATGAGAATTGTTAATTGATGAGTAGCTATTTTAATCGAGTAGCGACGAGTGGTGGCATTATGGCACCAGCAGAAATTGGCCATATCTCAGCACTTTAGCAGGGGTGTGAGTTTTTACTAAGATACCTACCTACCTTGATGGCACCAGCAGAAATTGGCCATATCTCAGCACTTTAGCAGGGGTGTGAGTTTTTACTAAGATACCTACCTACCTTACTTTTTTTTTTTCGGACGCTTATGGGTTAATCGTGAGGAGTTAGATAACTAGATGTAACTTTGCTGGACAATCTGGAC
>NW_007402710.1:0-768 GCF_000475195.1 Diaphorina citri | reverse complement strand
TCCAAACCAATCCAATCCCAAGAGATGACGCAAAATCGTTAGGAAAATCAAACACGAAACCAATTTTCAATCGAATTGACAAGATTTGAGCCTGTGGTCACCACAAGGTTTAGCGGTCAGTCCGATGAAATCTCCTGTATTGCCAGATAGTGGCTGTGTATTGAGGTAAAACCATCAACTCCGAAGGATTTTTATGGTCTTGAGACTTGACTTTTTTTATACAAACTTGATATACCTTACGTACGACTTTTTTTTTATACAAACTTGATATACCTTACGTACATATACCTACAGGTATCGTGTACATTATATGTACATATATATAATAGGTAACTACCTACTTTCCAGCTAAACATTTCTCTTCGTACGGCTGTGTGTATACTTATAGGTTTTCTGTTTAGAGAAACAAAGCCGGCTATATGTATTGCTGAACTTGCCTTTATACACATTGGGTGGCTGTAAAGTGGCGCAACTTTTGTGATTTATAATGGATATGTAAAAAGTGTTTGGCATCTCCACTAATTTTGTTTGTTGGCATAAGTAGTTTGGCGTCTCCACTAATAAATTCATTCCAAACGTAGTTGATGTTACCTTTTGGATCTTCTAACACGAATATTGCCTCTTATGTAAAAAATATGGAAAGAATATCAGCAAAAGATGAAAGTTTCGAATTTGGATTCATCTGTTCAACGTCTTTCAGCACATTTTCGGTTTTCCTTTTTTTGGCAAGCAGCTTTTGGCCTCCTCCTGAGTCAGCATTTTGTTCTT
>NW_007402709.1:0-768 GCF_000475195.1 Diaphorina citri | reverse complement strand
GGAAGCTATTTGTTCTTTTTCAGACAAGATAAAAGGATTCTATTTCTAGTCTTCCTTTGGTACCTTGGTTTATGAAGAAGGTTTTAGGTACATATTATGTAGGTATTAGATAAGAGAGAGAGAGAGAAAGATGAAAGGAAATAATTAGGTATAAACATTCAGACGTGACTTATGCTACAAATAGAAATGCAGCCTGATATCTCTCTCTCTAAAACAAACAAACAAATACACATTCATTTCCCACTACTAAGTTAGATTACATACCCAGGTAACTTTTTCTTCTCCTCGCCTCTAAAAGAGAGAGAGAGAGGGTTTTCCTTAATTTTTACTTTTTATCCTAGAGAAAGATGAAAGGAAATAATTAGGTATAAACATTCAGACGTGACTTATGCTACAAATAGAAATGCAGCCTGATATCTCTCTCTCTCTAAAACAAACAAACAAATACACATTCATTTCCCACTACTAAGTCAGATTACATACCCAGGTAACTTTTTCTGCTCCTCGCCTCTAAAAAAAGAGAGAGGGGGTTTTCCTTCATTGTTACTTTTTCTCCTTTGAAATTGAAACTCGAAACGGCTAATATTACAAATACCCAACCTACGTCAAAAAAAAAAATAATAATAATAACAATAATAATAAAAATAGCATTGGAAATTTTTAAATAGGGTTGTATTTTCATCGCATTAAAGAGCACATTGAAAAATAATAAGAAATAAAACCATGTAAAAAAAGTTATGTTAGGTAAGTTTTTTTTTTTTTTTTTTT
>NW_007402708.1:0-768 GCF_000475195.1 Diaphorina citri | reverse complement strand
TAGAGCGATCAGTGTGTGAACTATGAAATGTGAAATGTGAATGAGTGAATGGATCTCGTTCTTATAATATAAGATATTTGGGTAATTTTTATACACCCATGTTACTACAGTCTGGCAATTGCTATTACAATTATTGCCATGGAGTCAATCGAGCAGAAATAAAAATTCAGGAAAAATATTAATAGATACTATCTGCACCTATAGCAATAATATACCTAAACCGAACATAATACCTATAAGGGAAATATAGTGAAAATAATACCTAGGAAGTGAAACTAGTTAAAAAATAATGGTGAAAAATAACGAAGGCCCGTCTACTGATGAACCTATATCTCTAGGCTCTACCGAATATTCCGAGTTGTTTGAGGTTTGCTTCTCCCGGACTTTTTTACGGTCATTCATACCTAATTTTTAGACTTTTTTTTTCGTTTTGCATTTTTGACAACATTGTTAGATGGTTGTCCACAGCTGAGGCATAGTTGATGATAATAATTATGATGATATACATACACACTAATGTCCATATTAGTTCTTCTCTGAAAATGCTTTTTTGCTCCGGTCTAGAGAAAAAAAAGGTTGAGTTTTGAACGAAACTGCTCTCTCTCTCTCTCCCTCAAACACGGTAGCAAAAAACCCAAGAGATAGAAAAGGAAAGAAAGAGAGAGAGAGAGAGAGAGGAGAGAAAAGAGACCTTTGCGCAATATATCATTTTCGTCGTAATGAGCTTTAACAATGAAAACCTCAGAGGAATCTCGCTATCTCTCTCAC
>NW_007402707.1:0-768 GCF_000475195.1 Diaphorina citri | reverse complement strand
ACTCGGTGGCTTGTTTTGTAGACTTTTGATTGAAATGGACAAATGAAGAAATAGATATATTCCTGTCTATTGAAAAGTGATACCTACCCCCCGTATTCGTAAGTCAGTCTACCATACCTATAGGTAACTTATCTTTCTGAGTCTCTAGTATACCTACTCAGCCTACTCTTATTGTCTTCAATCTATAATAATCTTTGTTTGAATCTTCACCCTGGAGATCAGATCCATTTACAAAGATCAGTCTAGGCGGAGGAGAAAAACTTCTGTTCCGAGACAACTGGACTCGATCTCAATCTGAATCAATAAATTATATTTCCAGGAGTTTGAATCTGTATAAGTCGCCGCTCCAGATTGATAAAGTCGACTAGAAAATCTCTTGTCATCCTTCCTAAATTTCAATTTTAATCAGTGAAGATGTGTTCCTTCCCAAAAAATTGAACTTTTTTCCCCCCTTAAGACGCTTTAACAATACGGACAATAGGTCTTTCGCGCCGAATATAATTTTTTCGGTAGGATTTTCGTAGGGTTTACCATTACCTGTGCCTGTGTTGTTAGGGGTTTTAGGGCTCCATAATTAAACAGTAGAAGATTTTGTTCGGGTCAAACGGAAGCAACTTATACTCCTCAACGAATTCAACCTTTTTTCTACCAATTTTTCAAACACCTACCTTGGAATTTCCTAGACCTAGAAATCTCGGAATAGTAGCATCAGTTGATTGATTTTTACGTCCTCCTTTTGGCGCCTACTCACAAGGTAGAAATTTATGG
>NW_007402706.1:0-682 GCF_000475195.1 Diaphorina citri | reverse complement strand
TCGGATCGTTACACCGCGGTGTTTTTCTCAAATCGCTGCTCTATTACACTGGTTTTACACTCAAAATGTTTAAGGGGCCTGATCAGGAGTACTTGTCAGGTCTACCTAGCCCTGAATGGGGTCAACCAAACAACGCCGGGTGTGATAGGTAGGTATATTACAAGGAGCCTGAGGCGGCCTGAGCTAAGGTACCCATCCTTCATCACGCCTGTAGGTACAGTATTCACCAAGAGGTTCGGTCTTGGAACGGCTGACTTTCTCCTATCCTGTCTTCCCTTCTCTCTTCGATTTCGGTACGGTAAGACCTCCGTTACAGTTCCGTCTAATCCAGAGGTTCTCAAACTGGGGGGCGCGCCCCCCTGGGGAGGCGTGGAGATAATTCAGGGGGGCGCGAGGTTTTCCTATAAAAAAATCAAATTTACACCAAAATTACCTACCAGGTACTTAGTCTCCAACTCTCCAAAATTACCTACCAGGTACTTACGTCCCTGCCCTGCTTATTAGTCTACCCTGCTTATTATCACTGCTGTTTCACCTTATGAGGGATTCGAACCATAAACCCCCAGTTCTGAAATTCCTCCCGCGCTAACTGCTTGAGCCACTAAGGTTGGTTCGTTTTGTTATTTCATAAAACCTATAAATAGGTAACCTACTTACTTGAATATAAAAAAAAAAATCTCAA
>NW_007402705.1:0-768 GCF_000475195.1 Diaphorina citri | reverse complement strand
AGAGCTGCCCAGATGAACTTTTGCACCTAATTCTCAAAATAAAAATACCGTAGAACCTCGATTAATTCAACTTCAATTGTTTCAACTCCAAAATCCATTGTAATTTCCTATCTTTCAAAGCATATCCTATCTTATCAGAAGAAAAGATCATAGAAAGTGATCATTTCAACTACCCCCCGGTCCCAATGAGTTGAAATAATCGAGGTTCTACTGTATTCCTATAGTGACAAGGTCTGGAACTACAGAGATAAAACATAGGTGACCAAAGTTTCATGATATGTATGTTCTTTTTAGTGAAAACTAAAGGCCTGTTCCCCCTTGTCGTTAGGAAAGACATCTTGTCGTGCGTAAGTGGGAACTGGGAACACTCTCATTTATATTGCATTGCCTACAAGAATATTCGGAAAAAATCTTATGAAACTCATGACAAAATACTCCAGGGTAAGGAGGGGTACAAAAGAAAGAAAAAACAACGGGGTAGGTAAGTTTCGAAACAATCAATTTGAAGAATAACCGCTTTACAAGGACAATTCTTTAAGCCAATTTTTGATATCAAAAGTACTTCTAGGAAAACACAAAGAAGAAAGATGAGTAGCAGACAATAAAGAACACAGGAGAAAGGAAAGAGAAGCAGACAAAGGTAAACAAATTGGAACAACGAACAATATTAGGAGACGAAAGAATATTACATGATATAATGTACTTTGTACTCACAAGCAGAACAGATACGTCAAATGTAAAATTGGGAATTAGATCAATAAAAAACAA
>NW_007402704.1:0-768 GCF_000475195.1 Diaphorina citri | reverse complement strand
TAAGATTCGAGAGGAAGAGAGTGAAGAAATATCTTCCTATTTTCATGTGAACTTTGATATCTAAGAGGTACTTAAATACCTACTTAGTTATGGCGTTATATTGTAGTTATAGATAGAGGGTTAACTTTAAGATTCGAGAGGAAGAGAGTGAAGAAATATCTTCCTATTTTCATGTGAACTTTGATATCTAAGAGGTACTTAAATATACCTACTTAGTTATGGCGTTATATTGTAGTTATAGATAGCTCTGGGATCTCGAGTAAATAGCACGAAATGTTTACACCATAATGTTACCGAGAATAAATCACTAGCAGACAAGAAAATATGCTAGCAAATATTTCTCCTTCCTTCCTCTTTTCCTTTTCCTTCATTTCCTTCTTCTTGTTCTCCTCCTTTCTTTCCTATCCTTTTCTTTCTTCTTCTCTTCCTCCTCCTTCTTTCTTATACTCCTATTCTCTCTCTCTCTCTCTCTCTCTCTCTCTCTCTCTCTCTCTCCCTCTTCTTCTTCTTCTTCTCCCTTTCCCTCACATTCTCCTCTCCTCCTTTCTCATTATATTTCAATGTCTGACGGGATAGAATTTCATTAAAACATGATGTATGATTCGGTGTCACAAAAGTAGACACGTGGTACCTCTTGGTTGCCTCTCTCGCACGAGGCTGTGTGAGGCTGGGGGCCTCCGTCAAAGTTAAGAGGCCCTCAATAATAAAGATAAGAGGCCTCCTCAATAATGATAAAATTATTATTGTACCTAAATAAATAAATATCTA
>NW_007402703.1:0-768 GCF_000475195.1 Diaphorina citri | reverse complement strand
ATATCAAAGATATTCTAAACATAACAAGGCACAAGATTTGCCTTGGAATAAAATCAAAGCTAAATCAGCCATATGATCAAGACCAGACGAGAATACATATACCCATCTTTTGACCATGTTTCTCTTGCCTAGTAACTGATTAACTGTTGGAATAGTAATAGAATATATCTTGTTTATACTGCCAGCATAAGACTGAAATGTCCCTTTAGTAGTGCCAATACTGCTTTTGTATATTGCTCGTTGCTCGAATAGGACTGAAGTACCCTTACCTCAGCAGTAAAGGTACACTATTATTGCGGACAAATTCTCAAACAATGTTGAGGATAAAATTCACAATGGGGGTTTTATCATCCCAAAATCGAAGGAGGACATGATAATAGAAATCAAGCTGTTCAGAGAACGAATCTCATCCTTTTAGGATAAAGTTCGCCCCGAACGGGAATCGAACCGGTGACCTAGCGTTCACAAGGCAGGCGCGCTACTTTCCCAGTTAACTAGGCTCGCCATCTTCATTTTAACGAGAGGTAAAATGCAGTATCTAGAATTCTAGAAGGACACGGAAATATCTAAGGAAAAACAGCAAAATTCTGGTGGAACTGACTCTAGTTACTAACAGAACAAGGAAATTTTCTGAACAAAATTCTGGTGGAACTGACTCTAGTTACTAGCAGGACAAGGAAATTTTCTGAACAAAATTCTGGTGGAACTGACTAGAAAACTCTACAGCGAGGCAGAATCCAATATTTAAATTCTACCTTGACACCATGA
>NW_007402702.1:0-768 GCF_000475195.1 Diaphorina citri | reverse complement strand
TATTATTATTATTATTATTATATTATTATTAACTTGTTCTCTTTTCATACAATGTTTTTTCATCGGGTTCTTTTGATCGCCCCTATTTATGTCTTTTTGAGAATACCACCCACATTCTTAACTAACCCGGTAAACTGATCTGAGGTGGGTCGGTATTATAGGTCTGTATATTATAGGTCTGTATAGGTAGTATTTTTATATCATTTATGCTTGTTGAAAAGAAAGAAAGGAAGGAAGGAGGAATGAAAGAAAGAAGAAGAAGAAGATGAAAAAGGAGAAGAAACTGCTGGACTGACTCCCCATGGTGTGGCTGTTTCTCGAATGATTAATATTTGGATGGTTCTTTGTTTTATCATGTTCGCCAGATTCGCCAATAATTCGCAAGAAACTAAGCTTATCTCAACAATTAATTGGCTATCTACCGTGAGATATTGAATATAAGAAGATAATCTTCTCATTTTTATATTATTGAATCTCCATATTGAAGATTTTACTCAAGTTTTTGGGAACAGTAGGATATACGGTAATTGTAGGAATTCAATAAATTCATCAATTTGCCAGTTTGGGGTCTAAAATCTGTCTGGATAATCAATTAACTGCCTGAGCATGTGAATGCGTGAGACTAATAATTTTACTATAGATTATTTTGAGTTATGCTCACGCTGCGCTGAGATTGCCGTTTTGAGTAGATGGTTTATGTTGGTTCTGTATTGAGATGTAAAGACAAGTGGTTTGCTAGTTCATTGTTTTTTTTTTTTTTTTTTTTAG
>NW_007402701.1:0-768 GCF_000475195.1 Diaphorina citri | reverse complement strand
TCATCCCGAGGCATGGCCAAACTTGTAGAAAAGGCATGGCCGAACTTGTAGAAAATAATAAAAAATACGGTCGCGCTGTTGTTAGCTCATAATTTCGCTCAATTTCCCTCCACAATCGTGCGATTTGACACCTTTTAATGATTTTCTTTCGGGATATGTGTAAAATCATTAGTTTATGGTGATAAAAAGTAAACTTTGGAGCACCTGGAAGACATCATTTACCGTTTTTGCAGATATACGGCTTCAGATTATGGAAAAAGTGGTCGAAAATTTGGTATACCAGACTGAGTTTCATTCGATCTAGCCGCGGCGCCCATTTACCTGAAATTTCATTCATAGGTCAAACACTAAATGGCAATCAATTAGGTTTCAAATAAAGAAAAAATCATAATCATACCTCAAATAGCATATCTTTTATAGCATTTTGAAAAACAAACTTCTAAAAAAACACCCTAATATAGTCCTATACCTATACATATACATACATAGGTACCTAGTTATTTTTCACCCTGTACAAGTAGGTACCTACTTACCTATATCTACATTAAGTAAGGTACCTATCATCTACTAATTACCTATGTATTCTAACTGAGATTCTAAAAGAAAAAGATGGGGAGAGAGAGAGAGAGAGAGAGAGAATATCAAAAGATCTGATCGGAATTAATAATTAGTACCACAAAGTAGAACTAGGGGGGGGATCTCAGAAGAGAGGGTTGAAGTGAGAGAGAGAGAGAGAGAGAGAGAGAGGAGGGGGAGGAGGGGGAGGGA
>NW_007402700.1:0-768 GCF_000475195.1 Diaphorina citri | reverse complement strand
ACTCTTAAAGTAAGTTTTTCCTCTAATATAGAAATTTTCAGTAAATTTGCCATTGACGTGTCTTATGCATAATTACCAAAGTTTCCACCTGCTTTCAAGTTTCAACACTTTTCAACTTCTACTCAAAAACTTTCAAGTTCCAAGTTGCAACTTTTTACTTTCCTTATTTTTTTTTCTCCCATCTCCCATCCATTTTTTCAAAAGCGCCCGCACTGCGCACTCGCACTGAGTAGGCAATCTGCAATACAATAAAAAAAAACCTCACAGAGCGCGCTCACATAGGGAGGTTTTTTAAAGCGGTAAAATTTAAATTTAAATAGATATTGGACAAACAAAAATTAGGGTACCTACCTACAAAAAAATCTGTTCATAAAGATCTATTCTATTCTATTCGAATGTAGACACACGCCCCCTAATAGAAATATTCATTTCTACTTTAATACTTTCTACTATTGCCCAAGACTATTAAAGTTATTAAACTCATTTTGTGTGACTCAGGTGGAAGTGATAAGTGAAACCTGTGCAAAGGTCCATATGATAAAAATCCAAGTAAGTAGTTATACAGCTACCTATGTAAAACCCCTATCAATCAGTTGTCAAGCAATGGCTCAGTTTTACTAATTTACTTTTCTGAATCTGAATCTGAGCACTGACCGCAGTTCTGTACTGATCTCTATATTGTCCAGTGGTGTAGCGTCCATGTAGGGCGTGTATGGCGGCCATACACTCAAAAATTCCACTCAAATACCCTTGAATATTGACTTTAAA
>NW_007402699.1:0-768 GCF_000475195.1 Diaphorina citri | reverse complement strand
TCTGGAAAACAACCTAATTGTTCGTCCCAAAAACGACCCTGAAAGCAGAATATCAGACGAAAATAGAAAAGATATGATAGATCCTAAGAATAGCGATGAAAGAAGAATGGCCGAAATGAAAGATGGTGAAAGAAGAGGAGAAGAAGATGAACAAAGCAATCTGAACAAAACCCTCGATGAAACCGATTGTGAAGAAGAAGGAGATGAAGAGGAAGAAGATAACATTCGGTCATACCCATACCAACAATCACGATCAGTACCTTGGAAACTCAACCAATCATTTCCTTGGGAACACCAACCAAACGTTCGCCCAACCGTTGGGCGTCCAATCGTTCACTCACCAACAGAAAAAATCGAGGCAATAAATGACACCTATCTGAGAAAAGTCTTCAAAGGAATACATGACAGTAGTCAAACTGTTCAAAGACATAGTCGGTCCATCGGAAGTCAAAAAAGTTGTGACTCTATTGAAAGACATGGCCAAGCCATTGGTAGTCCAAGTAGCAACCGATCACTGGAAAGTGTTCGAATAAGTAGTCAATCTTTTGAAAGACATAGTAATCAACCAATTGGAAGCCCACAAAGCAATCAGTCTGTTGAAAGCTTTCAAAAAAGCAGTCAGATAAGTGAAAGGTATCAAAGAAGTGGTCAAAATCATCAAATTGAAAGTAATAAAACAATCGATAGTCTCTGTATAAATGATAGAACCATTGGAAGTAGTCCAAACACTAATCAAATCAATAGTTATCAGGGTAACCAAACGATTGG
>NW_007402698.1:0-768 GCF_000475195.1 Diaphorina citri | reverse complement strand
ATTGAAAGAAGTTCTATGCTGTCTATTAACCATGTGTACAAGTGTACATCTATTAATTATTTATTTGGTTCACCAATGCCTTCTTATTCTTCGGAGTCCAAAGAAGAAGAAACTGGTTCTGCACAGTAGAGAGAGGATCATTGAATCACGTCTTGCCTACAGGATCCTTCTTGAAACTTTAGTCCTAGTTTCAATACCTAATACTCTTTCGTCAAATTAGAGTTTCTAGCTAGCTTTCTAGAAAGAGTAGGAAGTATGGAATTATTGTCAGAACTCTACAGCATGGGAAGTGTGTCCAGAGGAATAAACGACTGAAGCTGAAGTCGAAAGATTTAATAGTTCTGAAGGGAAACCAGAGTAAAGGGATACTACCTCAGTCAGTCTTTTCCCTAAATATAGGTAGGTATTTCCTGACATTTCATGTAGGTTTTGGATCAGATTTTCGGGTATACCAGTCACTCCGTTGTAAAGATTCTTATTCATATTGATCTAAATTAAATGCATTGGATTAGATTTTTAGCTGTACCAGGCACGCGGTTGTAAAGATTCTTCGATGGCGTCGGCCCATCGCGAAAATCGCGATGACTTTGTCTTTACCCTATACGATGCGTATTATTGATGGTTAACTTTTATGATTGCATACCTCTACCGAAGTCTCGTAATCTATAATTATTGATACAATCGTGTTGTACCTTTTCTACGTTTGCGAAGAGAGGATCATCAGGCACTTGAGTACCCAGCCATAGCTCACACAATGTTGTATATCTA
>NW_007402697.1:0-768 GCF_000475195.1 Diaphorina citri | reverse complement strand
TCCCGGCGCGCTTGATCTTAGTCAAATTCAAGATGTTCAGACTATTTATCTTGACAATTATTCCCCGTAAATGACAAGGAGTTTGAGTCCACTATAGAAATATACTTACCTACAGAACTCCCTACTTACTATTCTAGAATCTATTAGCAATCATACGGGTCCTCTATTACACCAAAACTTGAATCTATGTTTCACAAGACATTGGTAAGATAGGAAGGTCCTCTATTACACCAAAACTTGAATCTATGTTTCACAAGACATTGGTAAGATAGGAAGACAAGGTGTTCATGTTAAGAAAAACCCTCTCCATTTGGTAACAATAAGAATAGATTGCACAGTGAACGCAGTCTCGTGAGGATGATTGACATAGGTACCAGCAGAAATAGGGAGGTGACAAAAAGAAAAAGTCTGATTAGGATCTTCGTCAAAATAAGGGAAAGGGTTAGGTTTCTGATACAAAGGTCTGAAAAAGGACTCAAACAATAACTCCGTCAAAATAAGGGAAAGGGTTAGTTTTATGATACAAGGGTCTGACCCAAACAATAAGAAATCAAGAAACACAATAGGTCACAGATTTTTTCAAGGACTTATTTTCAAGGTCTTTCAAAGGTATACCACGAGTATGTGTCCTTGAAATGTATACTATGTACCTATGTGCAGGAAGGTAGCAGTTGAAAATAGGGTAATATCCAAGGTATCTACCTATATTTCCAAGCAAATGATTGAAATAATAGTAAATCACTGGGTGCAGAAGGTATTAAGGATAAT
>NW_007402696.1:0-768 GCF_000475195.1 Diaphorina citri | reverse complement strand
ACTCAAAAACCATGGGATCTTAGACATACTATGAACTATGAGTATGGGACATGCTTCAACACGGGCATCCAAGTGTAGAGTTTCCTAGCTAGAGGGTAGGTATAAACACACATTAGAAGTAATGTACCTACTCATGGCTAAATAACTCAAAAACCATGGGATCTTAGACATACTATGAACTATGAGTATGGGACATGCTTCAACACGGGCATCCAAGTGTAGGGTTAGAGTTTCCTAGCTAGAGAGTATAAACATAAACACACATTAGAAGTAATGTACTCGTAAAGGGCATAGGTAGATTCATAATGTAGAAACGCTTCAAGTAAAGTAAAGTGTGTTTTTACGCTATTGATTGTGAATATGCCAGGTGCCGGGGTCCGGGGAATATACATAACAATATGGCTTACGTGTTTCCAGTGCGCGCGCACTTTACTAGAAAACGCAAAAGTTATGATATAAAGAAAGAAAGAAAGGAGGAAAACGATGACAATTTTCAATTCACTCTTGATATTTTCAAAAATTTAAAATATAGGTATTGATGTACCAAGAAATAAATGAAAATATGAACATCATTTTTAGACGGAAGGTGCGATTGCGACACTTACAAGGCAAACATGCTGCTGTTGCCTTGAAATTTAGATTTAATTTTTCACTAAGTGTTTATTGTGCATCTAGAAAAAAATGTATGTGTCGATATGTATCGGTTTTCGAAACATATATCCCTACTCTGGAAAAAATGGAGAATAAACTTTGTAACATTTAGCATCT
>NW_007402695.1:0-768 GCF_000475195.1 Diaphorina citri | reverse complement strand
AGAAAGATAATTAGAAAAAGGAGGGTGGGGAAAATGCCTGTCAGTTCCTTAAGTTCCTTTCTACTTTCTACATGAACTGACATTGGCTGTGACTCCACTAGATAATTCCATGCCTGTTGCAAACCCTAAACAAAATGAACAGCAATGGAGAGAGAATGAAAGAGAAAATAACTAAAGTAATGGAGAATAAAGAGGGAGAGAAGTCTAGAGAGACCAGGGGAGGGAGAAGAGCAAATAATATAGAATTGTATACTTATAGTGATGAAAATGCAGGAAGAATATGCCATTTATTAAAAAAAGAGAGCACATTGGAAGAAAGATAGTAGACATTCTTCGGTAGGTATTTGATAAAATACCTTGCTGATAAAAACGATGTGAAAAATTCCCGCAGTTCCCGCTATGAAATTAGGATAACATGAAGCTGGAGTTAGGGAGGGACCAGAACAGGAGGGAATTCTCGTTTGCGATAAAATCAAATATGTATATTATTGTCCACGACTTGACACAACTTTAAATTGGAGATAACTAATGAGCTAGTGACTGTTAATGACTTCTATTAAGCTATAAGAACAAGACTAGAGAATTTTCCTCGAGTAATGAGTCTAATGAGAATATAACAGGGAAACATTGAAATTGTTAATCTGATTAACAATTTGCATAACTTGGTCAAAAATTTCGGGAATTCAAATGCAGGTTTCCATTTCCCCAATTACCATGATCGATTAGATACGTAAGTTACAGGGTACAGAATCGATATTATTTGCAAAG
>NW_007402694.1:0-768 GCF_000475195.1 Diaphorina citri | reverse complement strand
GTTTTTAAGAACGGATGAGGCACGCCTCTTTATGTTTTTCTCAACGCAATCATGAAATGGTATGAGTAATAGGGTACTATGAGTTAGAGTGTATGATAGCTGGAACTTTCTCTTTCTAGAATATGCTCACTTACTTCCTACTGTTCTTCGAGGATTTTGTACGGAAAATCCCCTTCGGTTTCTGATGAACTTCCTGACTTTCTTAGGGGAGACTGGGAGAGGCTATAAGATAATCTTGCTTTCGTAGAATCGGATATTATTCCTAGAAAATTCTTACTATCCCAAGGAAAGGTTTTTAGATAGTATTGAATGAGTAAGGATTTAAGAATGTTTGAGATGGAAGGATAAAGTCAATGATGAATTGAAGATCTGAGGTAAAAAGGATGTCACAGAGGAGAAGCCCTAGACAGAGGAATGTGCAAAACAGGACTATAAAAGGACAATACCGATATAGAAATAGGATAAAGTCTAGTGAAAGAAAAAAGAGGAATGAGAGTAAACAACTGAACCTACATCACTCTTACTTTTGGAGTTCTGAACAATATTACCTAAAGACAATTCTCTACATCAGTCATATTCTATCTATAGGATCAACACTGTTTGGTATGAGCAATGCTACACGATGTTAAATTGGGCAATGATGATCATAAATCCTGAAGATCAAGCTCAGAAATATGTGTGACATCACGGTACCCATAGCGTGACCAATTCAGGACACGTGTCTTACGTTCGGTTACACATTGTCACCTGAGTCGGTTAAAAATAGAC
>NW_007402693.1:0-768 GCF_000475195.1 Diaphorina citri | reverse complement strand
TTTTGATTTTATTTTATATTATTTATTATTATTTATTGATTTTTCATTTCAGACAGGAATGCGTGCTACTCTATTTTTATTTTTTTATTTTTATATTTTATTTTCGGTAGGGGATCGGAGGTAGACATTTCAATTCACCGAATTTTCGGTATAAAATAACTCCAATTCCTCCTATATATCACAATATTTTGTCAACATTTAAAACTTTCCGAAATTTAGGTTTTAAACCAACCCAAATTTCCACCGAACAGGTAAGCAACTAGACAGCTTTGTGAAAATTCATCACTTCTGCAGGCGAATTCACATCAATTTTGCAGTAATTCGTGTCAACCCAAAAATGTCAACATTTTCAAAATCTTCACATGAATTAGCCGTAAATGTCAACATTTTCGGAAATTTCACATGTTGTTACCTACCTACCTGCCGGTTATTTGGTTTTCCTCGAAATTTGAATTAGCTTTAGGTATTTATAACTACCTTTATTTACCTAAGTACCTTGATTTACCTCAGCAATGTTTGACAGAGATCCCACAAAAATGAGAAATTCCTCTCTCGGAGATTTCTATCATGAAGTCATCATACAAAATACCATTCTGGAAAACAGTGGCGTATGCTGAGATTTTCAAAAGGGGAGGGAAATTATGAATCGGGGAAGCTATGAACCCATATTAGTGCTGTATTTTCCATTTGGAATTTTCTATATTCTGAAGCTCCTTTCTGCTCTTTTTCCTATGGTTTAGTACGGGCGCTATAACGCCAAATCCATTC
>NW_007402692.1:0-768 GCF_000475195.1 Diaphorina citri | reverse complement strand
GGATCCCAAAAAAGTGGTTTTTAGCCAAAAAAGATTCCAAAAAAGTGGTTTTTAGCCCATGGTCTGTACGTTACGTACTACAGGTTTAAATGGGGGAAAAGTAGAAAGTTGTGAACAAAATTAGCTTCAAAAATATCTCAAGAACGGTTCAAAAATATCTCAAGAACTATCTCCATTAGCTTCAAAAATATCTGAAGAACGGTTTGTCGTAGAGAAATGAAATTTGGCATGCTATCCCGGTGTGATCCAATGACGCGACTGTAACAATTTGTTTTCCTAATTTTTCTTATTTGGCAATGTGAACAGTGAACACGCCTCACGAGAGAAACGAAAAATCGTCACGAAGAAAAGTTTGTTTGGTCCAATGGGAAACGGTCACATGTGTTTTTGCTCTACATATTGCCTCAATGTAGAAGCGCGTTTGGCTCATGCAATAAAAATCCCAAAGTGATATATTCTGCTTTAAGAGAGGGAAATCTTGGTATTAGATTTGACTACGGTGGGAAAATCATAAGATAAGCACAATGAAAAAGAAAAAAAAATCCCTGCATCAGCGAAAACAAAAAATCCCTGCTTCCCAAATCAACAAAAGTTGATATCACTCTGACTACCATGCGAAAATGCTCTTTTTTTTGCTGATCCTTTTAGGAAGGGAAGGAGATAGGTATAATGTCTTTTTTAAAGAAGAAGAAAAAAACCTAACACAGTCTTCTTCTTTTTTTCATTCATCCGCGCAACATTTTAGGGATTTTAATTTTTTGACACCCC
>NW_007402691.1:0-768 GCF_000475195.1 Diaphorina citri | reverse complement strand
CTCCCTTTCTCTCCCCCCCAGATTTGAAATCAGGACAAGTTTTATGGTAGGGACTATGGATTTACTTTGGGTCTGATTCGGACTTATTTTCCTATTACCCACAGGGCAGGGTTTCTCTTACTTTTGTTTCAAAAGGTTACTTTTGTTTCAGAGCTGAGGAGTCAGGTCTTTCTCTCCCTTCCCTTCCCGTGTTCCCTATTTCCCCCCTCCTTATTCCCTGTCTGTTGTTTTCATACCTTATTTCCCCCTTCCCCCCCCAGATTTGAAATCAGGACAAGTTTTAGGTGGGGACTATGTATTTACTCTCGATCTCAATCTGCAGACTTATTTATCCTTTAACCACGGATAAGAGGGAAGATTTTAGTACAAAACCAATTTCATGGGCCAGAGTTACTCCCTTCAGTTGACGTAGAAAACCATTTCCTTTCTCATCAGTTTTAATCCTCGGATTTCTCAGATGGATAAGATACTTGGACATGTCATAGCCACTTTCAGATTCATCCCAATCTGCAGACTTATTTATCCTTTAACCACGGATAAGAGGGAAGATTTTAGTACAAAACCAATTTCATGGGCCAGAGTTACTCCCTTTAGTTGACGTGGAAAACCATTTCCTTTCTCATCCTCAGATGGATAAGATACTTGGACATAGCCACTTTCCACTTTCAGATTCATCCCTTTTTCTCCCACTTTCATTCTGGGAGCTATGTATTTCCTTCCGTCACTCTTTAAGAGCTTTCCCCCACCATCACTATTGGAGTGGATTAG
>NW_007402689.1:0-768 GCF_000475195.1 Diaphorina citri | reverse complement strand
CTAACGATTCAAGTCGGAAACACACGAATCAAGCCGAGTTAACCCGAGTCTTACTGGATGGTCTGTATCTCGCTCAGTCCATACCGAATCTCCGTTCGTTCTTCGTCAAGCCGAAGTCTAACGATTCAACACGGAAACACGATTTATAACGAAGTCTCATCACGATTTAAACCGGAAACACACGAACCAACCCGAGTTCACCCTAGTCTTACTGTATGGTCTGTAACTCGCTCAGATCATACCCAAACTCGGCCCGAAGTCTAACGATTTAAACCGAAGACTCACCATTCAAGCCGGAAACTCACGATTCAAGCGGAGATTTACACTGACCGGAAATTAACGAGTTCACCCGAAGACTGACTTCTTCTACTGTATGGTCTGTATCTCACTCAGTTCATACCCAATCTCTGTGCGTTGTTCGTCGAGCACCACGCATATCGTCTTGTGTACGTTCTCGGGGATCATACCGAAGACTCACGATTGAAGTCGGAAACACACGACTCAATCCGAGTTAGCCCGAGTCTTACTGTATGGTCTGTATCTCGCTCAGTTCATACCCAATCTCGGTTCGTTGTTCGTCGAGCACCACGCATATCGTCTTGTGTACGTTCTCGGGGATCATACCGAAGACTCACGATTGAAGTCGGAAACACACGACTCAATCCGAGTTAGCCCGAGTCTTACTGTATGGTCTGTATCTCGCTCAGTTCATACCCAATCTCGGTTCGTTGTTCGTCGAGCACGACGCATATCGTCTTGTGCACGTTC
>NW_007402688.1:0-768 GCF_000475195.1 Diaphorina citri | reverse complement strand
AGACAAGAGCGATCTTAACAACTATCGCGGGATTTCCCTATTGTCAGTAACTTACAAGATTTTTGCAAGAACACTGTTGAACAGGGCGGAAGAAAAGTTGGATCAGCACATTGGAGAATATCAAGCCGGCTTCAGAAAATCTAGATCTTGTCCCGAACAAATACACAATCTCAAAAGTATTATCATGTACACCAAAAAAAGATCTAAAACATTTGTAATAACGTTCGTGGACTTTCAAAAGGCTTATGATTCCATCGATAGAGACACGCTAAAAAACACTTTATTTGAATTTGGACTGGATGCTAAAACAACTAACCTAATCAGTGCCACCTTAAACAACACCGTTTCCAAAGTCAAATTCCGCGGTGAGTTATCTGAGACTTTCGAGATAAAAACAGGTGTCCGCCAAGGTGACTTGATCTCTCCACTTTTGTTTAACTGTGTCCTGGAAAAAATAGTAAGAGAATGGTTAACATCTATACCACAATCTTCTGGAATTCAAATCGGGCCTAAGAAATCTGAGCTGAATGTTAAATGTCTAGCCTTTGCTGATGACATTGCACTCATAGCAAAAGACATAAATGAAGCTACCATTCAATTAGAAAACTTAATAAGAATTGCAAACAAAACTGGCCTCAATCTTGCGTTCAATAAAACCGAATTTATAACCAACATAAAAGGAGCGTCTACTCATATAAGGATCGGGCAACAATCTATTAAACAAACACATAAATTCAAATACTTGGGCGAAATCATTACCCCTGATGG
>NW_007402687.1:0-768 GCF_000475195.1 Diaphorina citri | reverse complement strand
TTTTTTTTTTTTTTAATATTGTAACCCTCTGAGCTCTGAGGTCGTTCCCCCTTTCTTAGAGTTATTAGTTTTTAATTGGAGTTTTTTGAACCGTATGGACTTTAACGAGGTATTTATTTATCTAGATTATTTTTTTATAATTATTGGACTTTGTTAATTTGCTTTTTTTGGACAAAGTCGAAATTCCAACATTGTGAGTAGGTATAGCTACATACCTACCTATGATAAATAATTATGACTCCGGATGTAAGTCATATATGTAGGATTCCTAGGATTTAGGTAAACTATATACCTACTTTTTTAACCTATGGGTGTGGTGTGTGTGGGGGGTGTATTTGTGTGTGTGTGGTGGTCCCGTACAAAGGACGGGTCAACCACTAGTGATAAATAATTATGACTCCGGATGTAAATCATATAGGATTCCTAGGATTTAGGTAAACTATATACCTACTTTTTAACCTCATCTCTCACGTTGTTAGACTCATAAAAAGTTCAAAGATTGAATGTTAGAGTGACCAACTACATGTCACAATCGTTCAAAGTTCAAAAGTTTGCTCAGTCCAATATTTAAATAATAATTGATCGAAAGTGATATATTAGTTAAGGGCGATACTTATTATATTATGTAGTTTAGTCCGGTGAACTCTCTCATATCTAGGTAGTTTATTCGAGGAAAAAAAATTCATTTCTTATAACAAAAAGATTGAGACCCTTGTACGAACTAACTTATGAGTCTCATGATGATGACGCAGAAGACAGTAAGAGAAT
>NW_007402686.1:0-768 GCF_000475195.1 Diaphorina citri | reverse complement strand
AAAATTTGGACCGATTGCAATACTTTCATTACTAGTATAGCTCCGCTATACTGTAGTAATAGAAAGTAAAAATAATAATGGAACGACGGGCTAAAAAGGGGGAAATTCGGGGAGTGAAAGAACGTAGTTCTAAAATAAAACATGATAAAAATCAATAAAAAGAAAATTGAAACAAAGTCGGGCACACAACACAAAACAAATTGTACATAGCTAATTCCACCAAAAAATAAATTAGTGGAGCATAGCTTCTAAATTAAAAGTTAAAACAGAAAGACTACGTATCTACAAATACAACACAAGTCAACAAAGTACCTACCTATTTTCCTTTTGTAAAATTTCATGGTGGTAGTGATGGAAAATGGGGAAATGGACCATTGACTGGCATTGTACCATTTCCCTATTTCCCACCATTACCACTTGAAAATTGTGAAAGGAAAATACACCTTATATCAGCACACTTGGTATTTCGTCAGTACCTAAATAGTGGGGATTTCATGTTGAAAAAATAATCTATGTACAGAATTCGCAATTTTATTATGTACAAAATATTCGTCATTTCGTTTTCGATTTAAAAAAAAGGCTAGCTAACTATGTAGGCATTGTAGGCTGTTCAGCCAGCCTAGTTCGCTTGGAGGATAGCGCGCCTGCCTTGTAAGCGCTAGGTCGCAGGTTCGATTCCCTACCCCTCTGGTCTGGCGAATAAATTTAAAGGAGGGAGTCTTTTCCGGCGTCTTAGATTAAAATCAGCATCTTCCCACATGTCTGCCT
>NW_007402685.1:0-768 GCF_000475195.1 Diaphorina citri | reverse complement strand
ATTTTACGGGATGTGAACCGAATGATGACGGGCTGCGCGCGCACGATGTCCTTGTCTAACTTGTTGGGGAGGACGCGACTTACCTGAGGAATGGGAGAAGGAGGAGTTGGTAAGTTAGTATGAGAACAAGGAGTTAGTAAACAGGTCAGCCTGAGACTTAAAATCTACCTCCGTTTATTGTAAAATTTCATTCATCTAAAGTCCTATCCTATCACCTAAAAGGGGAGCGTTTAGACTCTATTTTATTTAATAAGACTCATGAAGCATTTTGTCCACTTCGAGGAGTCAAGACTTTTGGTTAATAAATTTATGGAAAAAAAAGCTCTCGTTCATTTTGGTTTAAAAAAAGAAAAATAATGCGTCCAATAAACGATACTTTATTGAAACAGCTGCAAAAAGGGGCTTTCTAGTCATGAGCTGGCAGTCTAAATATTTTTTTTTTAAAGAGGTTTGACAGAGGGAACTGTAACTGCTAGGGTCTTATCGTCCCGAAATCGAAGAAAGAAGAAAGACAGGATAGAAGGAAAGCCGGCCGTTCCGAGAACGAACATTATCCCGTCAGGATAAAATCCGCCCCGGGCGGGAATCGACCCCGCGGAATAAAATATTTGCAATAGTATTTGTAAATTTTCTAATCTTCAAGCGACACTTACCACACAAATATCCGTATCCTCGAGAGGCATATTGATAAGTTTGGCCAACCTGAACACAGTGCTCTCTAGGTTTTCGTTCTCTCGTTTGGGGAAGTTGCCCATTTCAATGTTGTCT
>NW_007402684.1:0-768 GCF_000475195.1 Diaphorina citri | reverse complement strand
TGCGTTTTAAACCGCGGAGTTATTACCCACAGTCCATATTCACCGCTGATCATGAGTTTATGTTTACAATATCACATGCCGCCACACGACACATTCATCGGAAATTAATTTTTATTGGAAAACCAAAGCCGCCATTCAATGCACCTCGATTTGGGAGAAACTGAGATTTCGACTGAAACACGTCCGCACTATAAACTTTAATTTCCAAATGGCAAATACCCTTTCCGCTCTATGAACTGTTAGCTGAGTCCCCTTCAGGGGTGAGCTATATTAATTTTTCGTCAAAGTCACAACTTTGGGTCGGGGTTGTGTCATTTGGGTCTCTTGGGTCACTAGGAAGTATTTGCTTTTTAAAATCTTCGGTAATATCCATTAAAAATAAAAGAGAATAGAAGTAATAGTAACTTGTACTCAGTTGCCTCTCAAAAGAACTTCACACTTTGTCATTCGCATTTCGCGAAATTTTGACGTCAAAACGCCTCTTATGAAACTCGTGCGATGTTTTTCTATGGCTTTTCCTTCTGTAATATGACATCATAACTTTTGCTAAATCCAAAGTACGAAATTGCATTCTGGAACTGTCCCTAGAGTAGATTTATGTAGTTAAGTAAGTAATGATAGAAGCATACTACCTTAAGCATGAAAACCCCGTCCTTGGAGGTATTTCATCCTATTTCGGAACTCGAGAAAAGAAAACACAAACATTTGTCTTTTTTTCATCGTTTGTTACTTGGTAAATACCTAATTACCTATGCAGCCATAGTACCT
>NW_007402683.1:0-768 GCF_000475195.1 Diaphorina citri | reverse complement strand
TCTCAAATAAATGAGGATAAAATTCCATACCTCGGCTGGGATCGAACCCACGCCCTCCTGCTTACCAGGCGAGCGTCTTGACCACTACGCTACCGAGGCAGGATAAATACCTACCTAATAAGAAAAAAATTAAATACCTACCTAATAAGAATAATGTAGATAATAAAGTCATAAGTTGTTTTCCTTCCCAGCCTTATAACTTATTCACCTGAAACTTTTAATCTAGAAGGAACGGCTGGCTTTCTCCTATCCTGTCTTCCTTCTCTCTTCGATTTCGGGACTATAATACCATAGCAGTTACAGTTCCCTCTGTCAAACCTCTTTAACAAAAAAAAGGGGGGGCTTCTGAGTGAAATTTTACTTTTTTATGAAAAAAATTCAAGCATTAATCAGTCTGTCTCTCATGTCAAGGGAGATGCTTTAATACATGGGTCTCTGTGGGTAAACACCATTTAATTTGCTTTGGCAGTCAGGTTGTAAAAGTTTGGCTTTGCAGATTTGGATTTCTCACAAGTTTTTACGCAGAAATTGACCTTTTATTCGGAACTTTTACCCAAATGCATATCCTCTCTTCAATTCCTTTTTACCCAAATGCTCCAATTCCACACATGGCCTTGTAGCTGAGAGTGTTGTTGTTTTCAAATGCTCGAAGTTGACTGTTAGGTCATTTTCCCTCGTGCATCCCAATACTTTGCCTGCCTCGGTGGTGTAGTGGTCAAGGCGCTCGCCTGGTAAACAGGAGGGCGTGGGTTCAATCCCAGCCGAGGT
>NW_007402682.1:0-768 GCF_000475195.1 Diaphorina citri | reverse complement strand
GGTGGTCTGTAGATTTCCAACGTGGGCTGCTTCCCTCGTCCCGGCATGGTGAGAGGGTCTGGGTTTGAACCCCGCTCTGGTCGTGCTAATGGAATAGACTTTGCTTGAATGTCCTTGGTTTGTTCACAAAGATGTCTTCTCCGTGCACCTGAGGTGGGTACTCCAAGTAACTTATGAACCATAGCACTATGTTTATGAGAGGAAACTCACTCGTGAGCCACAGTTCTTTATTAGAGATGTTAGAACTATAGTGTGTTTATGAGAGGAAGGTTAGGTGGAAGAGTATGTACTATGTAGGTGCACCCAGCAGCAGAAAATATCCGTGCTCTATCTCGACGTTAACCCGATGTGGCACCCATGGGTCATGGTTTGTTACTTACTTGTTTACTTGCTTAAGTCGTCAGTGCAATAATCCTAAACTAAAATGGACGCGCCACATAAGGGATCAAAAAGAGACCGCCTTAACATAATAATACTTAAGTCTTGCAGCACTGGCAGAGGACTCAATATGACGGCATTTGTTTGGTGACCCTGGACACGTAAGGTATGATTTGTTTGAACTTCATCTTTCACTCTATAAAATGGTTTTTTCGATCTCGGATTTCAGGTATGCTTCTGTCCAACTTCAGTCATCCATTGGGATTGGGAACTACATATTAAATTCAACGTGCTATCGCCGCGGCCACTGTCCTCTGGCTTTATATCCTACACTGGCTAGATTACCCTATGTTGTTTTTTTAAGAGGTTTGATAGAGGGAACTGTAACTG
>NW_007402681.1:0-768 GCF_000475195.1 Diaphorina citri | reverse complement strand
GAGTTGTGCAGAACAGTTGCGAGACTCCTGTAGCACGTGATGAAGAGGAAGTATTTGAAAATTGACAGAATTATTTTAGGGAAAATGGCCTAGTGGCCAAGTTCCTTGACATTTTTTTTTTCTTTTAGGCACTTTCACACTACGGACAGTAGGTCGTTCACGCTTTCTTGCCATTTGACAGAAACTCGTGTTGAGTAGATATTTTTTTCTCGTAATATTTAAATGGAACTGTCCATTTTGATTAAGTTCGTTGATTCCTAGATTCAAAGACTAAAGACAAATGCGGAAAGTTCATACCAAGAGGCCCATTCCACGAAAAACTTTGCTCTCTTCACTTTTCGTGCAAGGCATGAGAGAAGTCTTTTGTGGAATGGCTCTTATCTTTTTATACGTGCATATATCTTTTTATACTTTTTTGAATATTTAGGGCAAATATCGCGAGTAAAATATGAATGTATGCATATCCTATTCTCAATAGATCAGTTGCGCTTACTTGGGTGGTGTTTCAAAGTCATAGAGCAGGAAAAATGAGGACCAACAGAATTTTTCTTTTCCTTCTACGACTTCTAGATCCCGAGATAAATCGATTAAAAAAATGCCGGTAAATCATGAACTTTGACGTCACGGCATACGCTCCCGTAGGCGATGACGTCACATCAAATATCTGGAGCAAAGCTCCCTCGCAGGCATCGCATTAATGTGTTTGTGCGCATACATTTCTGCGCAGTTCTTTCTGCTCCTCTGCTAACGCGCTTGCATAGTGGCGCT
>NW_007402680.1:0-768 GCF_000475195.1 Diaphorina citri | reverse complement strand
GAGGTTAGGGACCGTTTCCACTATTTCATTAACACATTGCCCACTATGCACGGCCTTATGTATTTCGATTTGTTCGTGTTCCCTTGAAAATGTCTATGAAATAGACGAAACTCCGAGTCGGGATATAAAAACCTACTCGTAAGTATCCATTTCTATATATAACTTAAGTAAAAAGTATGAACAGATAAGGTTCGTTCTCGGAACGGCTGGCTTTCTCCTATCCTGCCAGCCTAGTTAGCTTAGTTGGTAGCGCGTCTGCCTTATCCATTTCTATATATAACTTAAGTAAAAAGTATTTACAAAGGATGTCAAAATTAAATAAATTAATTAATAATGACGCTAGACCGCGGGTTCGATTCCCGCCCGGGGCGGATTTTATCCTGATGGGATAATGTTCGTTCTCGGAACGGCTGGCTTTTTCCTATCCTGTCCTTGATCTGTCTTCGATTTCGGCACGATAAGACCTCCGCTGTTACAAGGCAGGCGGCCAGGCGCGCTTCCAAGCTAACTAGGCTTGCTGGAAAAATGACAGCACCCTGAATAAAAAAGTCAGCATTTGAGTTAATACCGTGTACTTGTTTCATATAAATCCCCCCCCCATATTGTCTTCTATTTTCCAAATACCTACCCAAACACTAAAAACGACTTATTTTTTCCTAGTCAGAACCTGGATGAAAAATTCAACATTTTGATTTTATTTGATCCAAAATCTAGGTAATCTGATCTTAAATCTAGCTTCCTCAAAAAAAAAAAAAAAAAAAAAAAAAA
>NW_007402679.1:0-768 GCF_000475195.1 Diaphorina citri | reverse complement strand
CCGATTTTCAATTTCAACTCTCTTGAACTGCAATAAAATCAAGGAGAAACATAAGAAGGAGAATAACAAGAAGAAGAAGAAGAAGAAGAAGAAAAAGAACAAGAAGAAGAAAAAGAAGAAGAAGAAAAAAAAGAAGAAGAAGACGAAGAACAAGAACAAGAAGAAGAAAAAGAAGAACAAGAACAAGAAAAAGAAGAAGAAGAAGAAGAAGACGAAGACGAAGAACAAGAACAAGAAGAAGAAAAAGAAGAAGAAAAAGAAGAAGACGAAGAAAAACGAACAACAAGAACAAGAATAAGAAGAGATGAAGAAAATTGATAATGCACCAGCCAATGGCCTGAGGCAAGGTAAACACGATGCTGATGAATTAATTAAAATAATATACATACTATAATAATAAATGGTACAATGTAATAGCCAATGCATTCATGAATAATATATGGTAGAATAATACGTATAGCTCTCGGTCTAAAAATTAACCCCATGAGAGCCGAGCCCTTACAACCTACAAGTCACACCAAACGACCAAACCCTTCTCTCTTTTTCGCTAATATCTCAGTTACTCCATGTCAGAAAAACGAAACAAAATTTCCTATTTTCAGTATTATTTGACATATTTACCGAGTACCGGTCCGGAGATAGAAGGGGTTAAATTTGAGCAAGAAAAAAAGTTCGGCTCTTATGGGTTAGTAATAAAATAGTTGCAGTCTCTTGGTGTAAAAAAAAGACTGTCATACGTAACCATGAATAGAATTTCATTTTCTAAGG
>NW_007402678.1:0-768 GCF_000475195.1 Diaphorina citri | reverse complement strand
TGCCTTCTACAGAGAAGCTAGGCCTTATACACAGCCCTGATTGACATAAACTTTGAAGCTGGTGTAACTTTTTTCAAGTATAGATTTTGAGCCTTTATTTACTTTCTTGTGTGGCGCTTTTCCATCAGTTATTTATATTTACTCTTCTTTCATTCGGTCTTCGGTGTGATTACGTATGTCCGTAATATTATGTATCGACAGTAATACAGGGTGCATATCAAATAACTGGACAGTCTGATAACCAGTTTGTTTTTTTTTTTTTTTCTACTCAACTGATATCCTTTGGTTCGCAGACTTCAATGGTCAAATCTTACAAGAAAATTTTCAGCTAGGTACTTTGTACGTACATAGAAAATGACTTGCATTGACAATGGCACGCAAATATCGGCATTGCATAGGTACCTATAGGTATACCTTAATAACAATAAGTCAAAGTCGATTGCAGGGGGTCTTTGGTGAGAAAAGTGAACATGAGTGAGAAATAAAAAGAGGTGTAACTTCTGTGGATTGATCTCCAAGTTACACCAATATGCTTCTTGAGGGACGATTTGTTTTCCAGTGAAAAGCCAAAAGAATATTCTACCTACATGTCCACTACAACTTTCCACTTTCACTTGCACGAATGTCTTCCAAAAAAAGGGTTCTTTTGTTTCTGATGATGAATATTTGATAGGTAGGTATCTATACATATTTCGTAGAAGGGTTCTTAGCTTTGCTGATGATATGTAAACACATGAAATGTCATGCAGATAAAGCCGATTTCGAATG
>NW_007402677.1:0-768 GCF_000475195.1 Diaphorina citri | reverse complement strand
TTTCACTTTACACACACTTTGAACACTTTACATAACGGGAATCAAGAAAAAACTCTTTGCCAAGATCGTGTCTTGAAAATGCACAAAACACATCCTCCCTCTGCAAATTCCAAAAACACACCGATTTTTTTTTTCAAAATGATTTTTTATAATGAATAAAAATTTGAATTTGGCACCTTTTTTTACAGTAGTATCAAAAGAACACGAATATTCAAAAAATGTTATCAGAAATTAAATAGGATATACGTTTATAGCTTAAAATTAACTAAACATGACCGAGTGATCGACTACTGGTGTAAAGTCGACTACTGGTACATTCACCCTACAAACATTGCCTTCTGCGTGTGCAAGAGAGATAACGAATGCTTCATTGAACAGAGTAGAAAAAATATTAGAGAGAGAGAGAGAGAGTGAGAGAGAGAGAGAAAGGGAGGGAGAGGGAATGAGAGGGGGGAGGGAGAGAGAGAACTGTGTAGTACCTATATTGTATTTAATATTCTTATACGTTTATAGCTTAAAATTAACTAAACATGACCGAGTGATCGACTACTGGTGTAAAGTCGACTACTGGTACATTCACCCTATATCGTTTTTTTTCCCCCTTGCCGACCCATTTGAAGGGACTACCCATCAGGAATCAGGAAAGATAATGAAAATATCGGTATAGGTTTTTTGGTGTGAGCTTTTAGAAATCTCTCCTGACCAATTTTTAAAAGACATCTGCCGCCACCTACAAACTTCTTACGGTAGAACTTCTTGTAGGTTAAC
>NW_007402676.1:0-768 GCF_000475195.1 Diaphorina citri | reverse complement strand
TCCTAACAGCGGAGACCCGTACGGTATTTCCCCGGAACCGAAATCCGTGGAATCACCTTCAGTTAGTTTTGACTTCTTCGATTGCGCTTTCTTTTTCGCCTCTTTCGTTTCTTCGCGAGTATCAAGTCGTACGTAGTCGGGTTTCTTCAACTTTTTCTCCTTAGCAGTTTCATCATCTGTGTCGCGATGAGCTTCATCGAGATTTTCCGTGGATTGGAATCCAACGCATTTGTAGTACGCCTTTGTTTTCAAAGGACTCACAAACTCCTCAGCACTGCTGTCTTCATTTCTCTTCACATCACGTTTGTTCTTGCTAGATTTCCCATCAGATTCATCATGGCTTTGTACTGTTGATACGGACCTCATTCTTCGTCTACGAGATGGTTTCGGTTTACTCATGTTTTTACTCAACTCTGCCTCTTCGTCAGATGTGTCATTGTCCGTGTTCAATTTCTTCCTCTTCGCCTTTGGTTCAATGGTTTTCGCCTTTTCTCTTTTGGATGATAAAGGCCCAATTTGTTTCCTTTCGCTTGAACTTTTCACTTTCTTCGTTTTGATTTGATCGAGTTTTCTGCCTCCAGATTTCTGTTTGGAGGTTTCATGGTCACTGTCGGAATCTGAGGAATTCCATGTTGATTTCTTTTTCTTTGAAATTTGTTCATGACCAGGTTCAGAATCACCATCCATTGATTCTTTACTCTTAGCTTGATCTTTCTTTGACTTAGGTCCTGGTCGTGTCTTTTCTTCTGATGTCACTTTCTTTGATTT
>NW_007402675.1:0-768 GCF_000475195.1 Diaphorina citri | reverse complement strand
AACAAAATATCTCGAGAACGGTAAGAGCTAGAGACTTGAAATTTGGTATGTATCTTTTGGATGAGTTTGCTGCGTTTAAAAATTCACTAACTAAATTTCTTGTATGTTGATTAATATCTTCAGCTATTTCTGGATTAGTTACACAATCTAGTTTGATTTCTTGTCTAAACTTACCCCAATCAGCTTTGTGGAATAGCCATTTCTTTTTGGTTACGTTTGGTTAAAATAGGTGCTGCGGTTGGCGGTATTTTGACCGCTTTTTGGCGGTTTTCGACCGCTTTTTGGCGGTTTTCAGCTATACTGACTAAACGGATAGAGATATTGTAAATGTTACAACAGAACACTCAAATAAGCACCATTCAATAGGATAAGGAAAGTCGTGTGATATTCACACCAGATTTTTTCGGACTACCTAGGTGGTACAAATTTTAATCCATTTGCAGGGGTCTCCAGTTTGCTTGGAATTTGATTAGAAAAATATTTATTGAGATCTATTTTTTGGTTTCTTTTCTATTTTTTGTGGAGGTTTTAAGTAAACATTCTATTGTTCACTTTGTGCAGGACTTGACGTGCTTACTCAAAGTTGAAAATGGCGGGAGTTTTGACTAAGCTAAACTAGAATTTCAGGGAATGTAGAACTCTCGCAGAAAAAGGACCCTTATTGGAGATCAAAAAAGGTCAAATCGGGGGAAAAATAATGAGAAAAATTCCTTGATGTGTTAACCATTTTTGGCAAAATTTCATCAGAATTAGTGAAAAAAAAAAAAA
>NW_007402674.1:0-768 GCF_000475195.1 Diaphorina citri | reverse complement strand
TGAGTATTGACAAAATCAATTCTAGTTCTATAATTAAAGCTATAGCCAGGTTTAAATATGTAGCCTTTTTGATGTTGTTGTTGTTGTTTTTGTTGCTTTAACCTTTTTATTTCGATTATTTTTTCTTTCTTCTTTCAATAGGTAGATATTGCCATTTTACTGACGAGTTCTCTGTATGTACCTACTTAATTTGCTAAAAATCTGTACGATATAAAGAAAATAGGAAATTTTCCGATACGTATACTAATTTATAAGAAAGAAAGATACCTAACTAAGTAGGTACCCACCTACATGCCTACCTACTTGATGAAAATGTTCTTCCTTGTAAAACTAAAATAATTTTCTCATAAAGATTGTCCACATAACTATATATAACAAAAGAAATTCCCGAGTCAAAGACTAGAAATTAATATAGAAATGCGAACAGTTCAGTAATCAGTTGATTTTATATTTAAACTTAAACAACATAAGAAGAGAACAATATCCCTGTCATAATGTGGGATTTATGTAAAATTATACAAAATTATAAATCAAATAAAACATATTAGATACCTAATTCAAAATGATAGATATATTATTTGAAAACTATTTGCTTGGATGTACCCATTGTACCATTGTTACTAGTATGAAATCTTTACACACAAAAATTTGGTGATGGTTATACTCGTAAGTACCTACTCCTAATTTGGGTACTCAGTTGTTAAAACCCTACAGTCGAAGGTATAGATTTTGGGAACTTGTATACTTTGACAAACCTATGCTCAAATT
>NW_007402673.1:0-768 GCF_000475195.1 Diaphorina citri | reverse complement strand
TTGTAAAAACAGAATAATTATGTGGAATCTGCCATCTCATGGATCCCCTTCTGACTATAGGTAACAGATACTCCTAGAGAGTCCTAGAGTAGGTATAGCTTCAAATTAGAAGTCTGCTGTGGAGAAATTGAAGATTTTTTGCTCTTGTAAACATCACTTTCAACCGTGTTATCCGCATTAAAATCATACCTACTGGTAGGCAACTAGGCACCTATATCTAGCTCTACTTAATGACTCTACAATTGACCCGCAATCTACGGTTCTGAATCCCATGCCTAAGGAACTGCGCTAGTTGTATTAGTAGAAGGAAATAAAATAGGTACGAATAGTGGATGTGCCAAAATGGAATAATTATGTGGAATCTGCCATCTCATGGATCCCCTTCTGACTATAGGTAACAGATACTCCTAGATCATAGCTTCAAATTAGAAGTCAGAGAGAAATTCAACTTTGTTAACATCACTTTCAAGCTTTCAACCGTTTTGTCTTTATAGAATCATACCTACTCTAAGGCAACTAGGCACCTATTTCGCTCTACTTTAATGAGAGACCCAGCAATCTCTACGGTTGAACATCCCGTGAATAACCAACTGCACCACTTTTATTAGTAGAAGACTAGAAAGAAATAATATGAATAGTGGATGTGCCAAAATTACCAAATTTTTCGATAAATACCTACCTACCAACATATTTTCGGTGGGTGTGACAAATTACCAACACAAAGATTAACGAAATCATCGCTACCATTGGAGGTAAAATTATTTCTTT
>NW_007402672.1:0-694 GCF_000475195.1 Diaphorina citri | reverse complement strand
TTTTATTTTTTTTTTTTTTTTGTATACCTAACAACGGAGGTCCTAACGTAACGAAATCGAAGAGGGAAAGAGGACAGGTTAGGAGAAAGCCAGTCTTTCCGAAGACGAAGCTTATCTCTTTAGGATAAAGCTCGCCCCGGGCGGGAATCGAACCCGCGACTTGGCGCTTACAAAGCAGACGCTCTATCCTCCAAGCTAACTAAGATAGCTTGAGATAGTTTCATAAATACAACTGTACGAGTCCTTTTTTGGGTGGGTCCCTGCCGGTCTAATATTTTTTTTTTTTTTTACGTTGTATTTAGCTATTTTGTAACTATTTCTTTTTTTCTTCTTCTTCTTCTTCTTTTTTTTTTTCATAAAGAAATCCCTTCTTAACTTAAAATCCTGCACCTTATAATATCATCACAGTCGTTTCGCCAAACCATGTGTGTCAGGTAATTCATGTCAATTTGGACCGTAGGAACCCTCTTGGCATTTTTCACGAAAGAGGAAATCGCACAGAGAAGACAAAGTCCCAACTTTCACAGTCAGAAAAGGGTAAAAATTTACATCCATCAAGGGGAAACTGTATGAAAATTACAAGGGTACCCTCAAGGGAGTAGTCATTCAAAGAAGGTTCTCATTTGTCTTCTCTTTTCATGAGCAAGCCCCATATTCCAAGCACAGGGCTGAAAAAAACTTCGACCCCGCCAGG
>NW_007402671.1:0-769 GCF_000475195.1 Diaphorina citri | reverse complement strand
CAGGGTGAATGATAAAGGCACGATTCTTTTTTTCTCCAAATAAGCTGTTAAAGTGTTAAAGCTTTGTTGTACGCCTTAGGCCAGCCATTCACTATCAGGTAGGCGTGACAGGTACACTGATCCGGTCCTTTGGTCCGGTATACCTGACACCTGATGAGCACACACATTATCAGGTAGACCTGATCAGGTGAACTGGTCAGGTGTACCTGTCACGCCTACCTGATAATATGTGCCTGGCCTTAGATTCTACTTTTACTACCTCCAGAAAATGTTCTAGATGTGCAATATGAGAGGATTTCGCCAAAAGCGTTTTATTTTACTGAACATCCCCCATGAACGCTCGCCTAGTAATAAGAAGTGCGTGGGTTCAATCCCAACCGAGACCAAGGTATGGAATTTTATTCTCAACATTAAGAATTTGCCCGCAATAGTAGTAGATTATAGTAAGCTGTCGCTAGTATAAAGTGACTTGAACATCCCCCATGAACGCTCGCCTAGTAATAAGAAGTGCGTGGGTTCAATCCCAACCGAGACCAAGGTATGGAATTTTATTCTCAACATTGAGAATTTGACCGCAATAGTAGTAGATTATAATAGTAGGGTGTCGCTAGTATAAAGGGACTTGAATTCTACTCGAGCAGTATAAATGATCACTCTGGTATGTATGTTGCATTTCTACTAACACCACCCTGTATATGATAAAGTTATCTGATATCCACCTCGCCAGGACATACTGTATGCAAATAGATTGCGTGTGATAGATGGAAGA
>NW_007402670.1:0-769 GCF_000475195.1 Diaphorina citri | reverse complement strand
TGAAACTGTTAATAATAATAATTAAATTTCCCAGAAACTTGTAGAGGGAGGGAGGGAGAGAGAGAGAGAGAGAGAGAGTGAAATTTTAGGGATAATCAAAAACCCTTGTAGGAGAAAGTAATGATAGTTAGTACTTCAACAATGAGGGGATGAATGATGTGTTATCTCATCAAGAGACAAAAGGTAAAATGAAATAAATGTACAAAAACAAAAAATAATAATAACTGAATTCCCTGAAGTGTTTCGCATGTTATCTCATCAAGAGACAAAAGGTAAAATGAAATAAATGTACAAAAACAAAAAATAATAATAACTGAATTCCCTGAAGTGTTTCGCGTGTTGTGTTTCGTATTTAGCCTTTGCATGTCTGTTGACCATTTGAATACCCCTCATAGGCCCATGGAACCATGTATATAGAGAATGTATTTCATAAGTCCGTCTAGTATTTCGGTAGGCATTGTACTAAAAATTGAGGGTGCTTCAGACATACCATGATAAATTAATAACTACAACATACTTAGGATTATGACTATGATAAAATGAGTTCACGTAAAAATGACCAATCACGCCTACTATTAGAAATACCTATTGAAATATTTGACAGTCCATAACTTCAAAATGTAGGTATACCTCAATTTACAATTTTGTTCTTTAAATTCAACATTCACAAATTTGTTTATTATTTTACAATTTTGAAATTTCACATTTAATTAGTTAATTTTAAGTGTCCATTCAATGTCTTCATTTGATTATTTCTGTAAATCGTCAT
>NW_007402669.1:0-769 GCF_000475195.1 Diaphorina citri | reverse complement strand
GCAATCGAAACCTACGAACCCAAAGAAGCACTTGGCAGCTCCCGCCATGATGCCACTTAGTCCCCAGGGAGCAAAACCACCCTCACCCCCTCTCTTGTCAGCAGGAATACTCTCCTTGGGTATTACCCAGTTGGCGAAGTCCACTGTGAAAAAGGGACGAAATGGGTTAATATTTTGATCTGTTTCAGGGAACTTTCAATCAAATTATCAATTTGCTTTAGTTTCTTGAAAGGACATTTTTTTATTATTATTTTAATGGCCTGATGGTCAATCATTCCGACATTTCCAACATACCTACATTGAACGGTGTTAGAAGGACCTTTCAGTCTCCGACTTGAAGGATCTTAAATTAGATTTAATTTCCGTTTCTTGGCAATCCTGCCATATGTTGACTTATTGAGTAACCAAGCCAATGTGACCAATGTCATAGACAGCTAATTTCGTATTGTGTTTTCTTTCCTACCACACTATCCCAGCATAAAACGCCCACTCTAAAGATTGGTGGATCTTGGAGGAATAAAAGATTGGTGGTCACTGGGCAGAATTTTAACAGTTGGTACTTTTGTTTTTTAACTATCAATTCATGAACAATATGAAAGGGTTAGAGAAAAGTATCTGTATAGCTCTTTCAGAACGTCTGGTGTTGGCAATATCCTATCGCAAGTGTATTGTCGAAAGAGTCCGAAATTACCTACCTTTGAAAGATCCAGCAACCATCATGGTGGCAACAACAAGTAGATTGACCACCGTGAAAATGCTGTTGGCCATC
>NW_007402668.1:0-769 GCF_000475195.1 Diaphorina citri | reverse complement strand
CTCTCGTTTTTGCGGTCAGCAGTTTTCGGTGTACAAAATGAACAAACAACCATCTTGGCGCTCGTAAACTACCTACCTACCTGCCTAGACAAAAGAAAAAGTCTGATGTAAATTACCTTAAATAAATTTACGATATGCAAGTAAAATTTGGGTAGGTAGGTAGGTAGGTACCTACTAGGTAAAGGGGGAAAAATACATCAGTAGGGGATTCAACTGGCCTAATAAATTTAAGGAATTCACTTTTGGACTTTACCTAATTACCTACCCTTTTAGTTAGGTAATAGGCTAGAAAAAAAAATAAATAAAATAATAATAATAAAATCATAGTTTTGCATAGTTACATAGATAGTTATATCAGAAGGACTCCAATGCCTTAACAACAACTTTATACCGCCCTGCTGGACGGAACAATAGAACGAAACGAAATTAAAAGAAACGAGTAAAACTTTAGAAGTTCTATGGTAAGGGGGTGTATTTGGAGTTCTGTACTAGTATAAGGGGGTGTATAAGGGGGGTGTATTTTATTACCTGTCTAGGTATAATAAAAAGTTCACGGGGCTATTTTTTATTCTTTTACCTTTCGCTGACCTAGATTTCATATCTAAATGTAGGTACCTACTTACCTACCCACCCACCCTCCTACCCATTCTACCACCCAAACTGGTTATAACTTATGTAGGTACCTATTTCTACACCTACCCCCCCTCAAATGGGAGAGTAGGGGAAGAGACCCCCCCCCCTACCTGAAATCTCCCTCTTCCTCTCCCTA
>NW_007402667.1:0-769 GCF_000475195.1 Diaphorina citri | reverse complement strand
GAAAGAAGAAGAATCAGGAGGAGGAGGAGGAGGAGGAGGAGGAGGAGAAGAAAAAAAATATAATAAAAAGAAGGTGAAATAGAAGGAAAGAAGGAGGAGAAAAAAAAATAATAATAAAAAAATAAAGAATAAGGTGGAAGAAAAAATAAATAAGCTCTTGATGTGTGAAAGGAAACTCATTATAAGGTTACAAAAAGTTATGAAGGTTAGACGAGAGGAGAAGAAATATAGAGGAAAAGGAGACGAAGAATAAGGAGGAGGGAGAAAGGAATAAAAAGGTGAAGGGAACGAGGAAAATAGTTGAAGGAAGGAAGAGATAAGTGGGAAAAAGAAGATAAGAAAGGATATGATAAGAGGGAAAAAAAGGAAGAGAAAAGGGAGAAAATAGAGAAAGGAGGGAGCAAACTGTGAAATAGGAATGAAAAATGAAATTCCCGCGGGAGTACTTCTTAACCTAACCTCAAGTAAGGTAGAGCTACTCAATGTAGGACGGATACAGACATGTTGTCATTGGAGGTTACTACTTTCTATTACTAATGTATAGCGAGCTATACTAGTAATGAGAAAGTATTGCAATCAGTCCAAATATTCAAAGTTGGGCAATGGTTGGAAATATCCGTTTTGGGGTTCCCTGATGTCAAAAAAGTGATTTTTAGCCCATAGTCTGTACGTATGTAGGTACCTATGTGCGTATGTTTTTTACTTTCTATTACTACAGTATAGCGGAGCTATACTAGTAATGAAAGTATTGCAATCGGTCCAAATTTTC
>NW_007402666.1:0-769 GCF_000475195.1 Diaphorina citri | reverse complement strand
AGTGTAACAGGAGGTGGCTATTGTGCAGACATAGATCAGCTAGCCCAGAGACAGACTATAATACATCGCGCTGCCACGTGATTAGTAAATTTTTATAATCATGCTTAAAGGTTCAAAAAGAAACATCTTCTGTGATGTTGAAAGTTGGAAACCCTTTGAAAACTATTTTTTCGATCAAAGTTAGTTGTATGTGGTTTTGTGAGTAGCCCTATTTTGCAGGAAAATGGGTTAAATGCTCTTGTTGTTAAAAAAAGGTACAAGTTCCTTGACAACAGCTATAAAAATTTAATTGTCTCCATATTTTCCCGAACCTATAAATCACCGATCATTCATTCCATAAACAAATCACTCAGTTCATTTCATGACACAAGTTATGACCTCCACCATAATTTAGGGAGAGACCGTAATGAGACTGATGCCTAAATCTTTTGATTTTTCCGACCCGAACTCCTTAATATACTCCTTAAACACTTGTCCTTAAGGCAACGCTTTAGAAAACCAGCCCATTGGAAGCCAAAAGATCGAGAAGTCCGTCATGTTGATGCGTTCCAATACTAGGCTGAATACTAGGCGTTCCAATACTAGGCTGATAGTTATGTATAACTGCCAAGGTCTTATTGTCCCGAAAGTAAACACAGAAGCAGGACAGGATAGGAGAAAGCCAGCCGTTTCCAAAACAAATTTTATCTGTTTGGGTAAAATCCGTCCAGGCCGGGCATCGAACTCGCGAGCGGATCCTAAACAGATAAAGTTTGTTTTCGGAACGGCT
>NW_007402665.1:0-769 GCF_000475195.1 Diaphorina citri | reverse complement strand
TTTTTTTTTTTTTTTTTTTTTTTTTTTTTTTTTTTTTTTGACAAAAATATTTTTACAGAAAGAACACAAGGGTTTATGATAATGAGTTGATGACTCATCTATTGAACCCGCTCAGTTCTGGGACCAAAAATGGACCCGCTCAGCTCTGAGACCCCAAATTTTAAGGAACGACGTGCCTTGATCTTGTTATTTTTCAAATTTCATCAAAATTGGACCAGGCAATCGGGAGTTATAGAGGAACAATCAAACCAACATCTAAACCAAATGCAAAACGGTTGAGTTAAAATTTAGACCTCCACTTCGTTCGGTTGAAAATTATTAGGTATTATCTTCAATTTTCCATTCTTGAAAGAGTTGATATTTCATCCTTTTATAACGTTTGGTAATATTATGGATTGGATGGGGTGTTCTCCATAATGGAGTACCTGTGTTTACCCTTTTCCCATTCCGCGGGTAATACTTGCAAATCCCGCAAAATCCCACGCGGAATGGCCCAAATCCAAGATCCCACAGGATTCACAAGCGTGCGGGATTGCAATCCCTACGCACGAGCACTGGTCCTAAGGCCGAACCAACTTTTAAAACTATCACCCCATCAGTTAAAAACCGACATTATAAGAAGAAAAACAGTCTTCTTCTCCTTTTCCTATGTTCAGATGGGCTCGTCGGTTGTCGTCGGCCGGCCAAAGAAGAAAAACTGTCTTTTATCAAATTCAAGGCCAAAGGGGCCCTTAACGCTTTAAGGGGTAAGGGCCATGAAACTATGAAA
>NW_007402664.1:0-769 GCF_000475195.1 Diaphorina citri | reverse complement strand
TTTTGAGATGTTCGATTTCCCCTTGAATTTTAGCTGGAATTTACTCTGTATTTAGCTGAAGGATACTTCTTCCTGGAAGCTTGCATTGCCTTGATAGGGCAAACGAGTTTTCCGAAAAGATGACCCTACATTTTTTCCTGGAATGTGAGTTAACAATCGTTCCAGCTTTTAACTTCATTATTCCTGAATATGAGTGGCATGTTCAAATTCACTAAAATTTCCATGTTCTACATAGGAACTATGATCTAAATCTTCACGAAATCTCATCTAGGAGGATGAGAAAAACCGGCAGAACTTGCCCTACATAGCTCCCAGTCAATACCGTGCTCTCAGTTTTAGAATTGAATTGCATATTGAGCCCAGTGCGGTGTAGAGTTGTAAATTCAGACTTTCTGATTCAAACCAACCAGAGCATGACTCCCCAGACCAAGTTCAGATCGTTCTCATCACATGACGTTGGTATCCCACATAATGCTACCTACTTTTACTCGCATGTTATCATAGTACGTATTTTGTAAAATAAACAGTAAATATCTGTGTAGGTGAAAGCTATTGTAGCAAAGTTATACCATTATAAAGGTGCTAAGCAGAAGGGTGCAGGTATATTTCCAGATTTTGGTTAATCTAGTTGGTATTGCCTAAACAATAAAATCAAAATCAGATTAGAATTTTACCAGGACGTACATAGTGGGCATTTGGCGTCTCCACTAATTTTCAATCTGCTCTCTCTCTCTCTCTCTCTCTCTCTCTCTCTCCCTCTCTCTCTCTC
>NW_007402663.1:0-769 GCF_000475195.1 Diaphorina citri | reverse complement strand
CCCGATATAATTTCTGTCTCCCCTCTTTACATACCCACACCATCTCAGTCTCCTTTGTTGTATTTTCTTGCCCTCTCTTTGTATCTTGCCTAATGGCCCTACTTTTACTGTTTCTGATTTTCTCATTTCTCGCTCTGTCCATTTCCATTTCCCTTGCCTTTGGGATCAATTGACCCCCCCCCCCCCCCCCCCGATATAATTTTTGTCTCCCCTCTCTACATACCCACACCATCTCAGTCTCCTTTGTTGTTTTTTCTGGCCCTCTCTTGTATCTTGCCTAATGGCCCTACTTTTACAGTTTCTGATTTTCTCATTTCTCGCTCTGTCCATTTCCATTTTCCTTGCCTTTGGGATCAATTGAATTTGAAGAAACCATTTACTGAATTTCAGGTAACATTGGGGCGTATTCTTCAAGCAGTGATCGCACTCAAGGGTCTAATGATAGAATATATTGTAGTGAAGGGTTATGGTGAGACCATGGATCTATGGACCGAATCCAGACACCACGTGTTTCGTAAAATAACAGAACATGCACACTCGGCCATGTTGCATTTCTATTCCCCTGCGTTGCCCGAGCTGGCAGTACGATCCTTCATGGTAAGTCTGTCTAGGGGACTTTAAACGGAGAGTAAACTAGGGTCTGGCTGTGGGACTATAAACAGGGAGGAGAACAGCTAACCCTAACCAGCCAAGTGAGCTGGCAGTTCTTCAAAGGGTTCTCTCTGCTTTTAAAGACCAAGCACAAGTCCTCACGATGGTTGACTGCGGT
>NW_007402662.1:0-769 GCF_000475195.1 Diaphorina citri | reverse complement strand
GGCACCGGAAAATTGACCACTGATCTTTTGATTAATTCAGTTTCCAGTGGTCACTGTCAGTTTTCAGAAAGGAAAATACACCTTAGGTTACTCTGTTATCACATTTGAAAAGCTGATGTCAGTTCTAAAGAGCCTGATCACATGCATGTTTTCTCAGTTTTCAGAAAGGAAAATACACCTTAGGTTACTCTGTTATCACATTTGAAAAGCTGATGTCAGTTCTAAAGAGCCTGATCACATGTTTTTATCACAGGAGATCCAGGCTTCCGGTATTAGAGGGTTAAGGACGCTCCACAAAATCATTAATGGTCAATTTAAAACAAACACCATCCGAAAGGCAGCGAAAAAAAAAAGGTTCCAATTATGAGAGAGTTATGAGGAACGGATGGGCTGTCTGATTTGTCGAGTAATAAATCGGGATCAGTGAGCCGATAAATTATACCCTGGCTAAAAACCTCACTGGAAAGGTACTTTGTAAAAATCTCCCTTCACTTCCTCCAGGCCCATGTATTTTGAGGATACTTATCGGTTCAGGAACAAAAGATATGACAAGCATCATGTTTGTATGTAATATACGGAGTGGTCCAGAAGCATCATGTTTGTAATTTTACGGGGTGGTCCAGAATAATGAATCCACCTCGTTTGCTCAGTGGGACTAGCAGAACTTGTGTACTCGTATGTTGAAAACCAGAAACACAATGAAGGATATGGAGTCGAGAACAACCTCAATGTCAGGGACACAGAATGAATACATGTACAAAAAGTTTTC
>NW_007402661.1:0-769 GCF_000475195.1 Diaphorina citri | reverse complement strand
CAGAGTAGGCTTTTTGTGAGGCTGCTATGAGTAACTAACTGAAGTACACCTACAACATTCTTTGTAACTTTTGTTTTGAGTCAGAGTGAGACTTAAAAACAACCAAAAACATATTCAAACAAGGAAAGGCAAGGAAAAGTTCATTTTTTTTTCTTTCATTTGAATCCAGACCAGAATAAGTTCTCGACTTATCTCTTTCAAAACCATCTCCATATGATTCTCAGAAGCAACAAGCAACACCAACATGTAAATTAGCTCATGCAAGAAGCACCAACGTCATTATGTATTCCAAATATTAATATATTCCATTCTTTGCAAAATAATTAACAGGGGAAAAGAATGGAAAAAGGTTGTTGATTTTTATAACAATATTTCCTAGTGGCATCAAGATGATGACTAACATTTCGTTGTCACGACCGACGCCGTCTTTGAATTGTTTCTTCGTGCAAGAAATCAAGATCTTCCTTCTGTAAAATGGAATATTGTGCATCTAGAAATCGACTGTCTCCTAAGATCCTTTCAAAAGAAAAGACACTATAGTCATTAGAGGATTAGAGACATACTAGTATAGTAAACTTTCAAATGCTTGAGAATTGAGGTTGGTTGGATTTGACCAATATCAACGCAGATATCGAAGTCTTCATCGTAAAGTAAAATCTGGAAATGTGACCAAGTGAAAACGTAAAAAAAAAAAAGATCAAGAACAAGGACACTCAAGATGATCATGCTCAAAAAGCTTCGGATGATGTTTTTTAAGTGCAACATCTCC
>NW_007402660.1:0-769 GCF_000475195.1 Diaphorina citri | reverse complement strand
GAAATTTTAAAACACAAGTGTCAGTATTATACATACATAACTTTGTTTACCAATAACTTTGATTTTTGACGAACTGTCCATCCCAAACTACTGACCAATCACGTTACTTACTCGTCAAGATCAGGTTTGTGAAATGTCAGATTCATTTATTTATCACTTCATATTTGTAAGCCTCGCAGCAGTGTGTAGTTTCCTTTTAATTGAACATGAAGTGATCATGAAGTTCCAACTACCGACTTCTCGTTATATAATTGAATTTGTTCACGTCACTCGTACTCGTATGAAATTCAATATCGGACCATTGACTGGTCGTAATTACTGGTAATTGGAATCGGACACTGGGTTGCCAGCTCTTGATTAGTCTTAGTGTCAAGGATAGCTGAGTTCTGATACCAACTACCGAGGATATCGATTTCAGTTTCTACTGATCTTGAAATCTGGTTATCTTGTTCGCGATGCTGGATACCTACTGTGCTGTACACTGGTTGTTAACAAGCTGGTTGCTGTTTTGAACATAATAACGCACACTTGATATAGTTCGATGCAGAGTTGAAAGCTCGCTTGTTTGTGCTATAACACCGCAGCTGTCATCAAGATTGTGTTGTACTGACCCTTATACTCGCAATTAGACAATTACTATTTCTTTCTTGTACCAGCTAAGAAGGCAACTGGGTAATTTTCACCTCTCATCTATCTAGATCAGGGGTTCTTAACCTTTTAGAATTGGCGGACCACTATTGATAAACCAAAAATCTCGCGGACCACTTGA
>NW_007402659.1:0-769 GCF_000475195.1 Diaphorina citri | reverse complement strand
CATGTTTTTATCCATGATGCCATCTATTTTGAATATTGGGCCCACTCCATTTGCGCTGAAGCACCCCCAAACTTTGATGTTTCCCCCATTATGTTTAATTGTTTGAATGTAGTCTCTGGGTTGAAGTGATTCACCTTGTCTCCTCCATGACCATGATCGTCCGTCAGTGCGGTACCGATTTATTTTCGACTCATCAGACCACACCTTGTCTCTTCCATGACCATGATCGTCCGTCAGTGCGGTACCGGTTTATTTTCGACTCATCAGACCATACAACTTTCATCCAGTCCTCTTCTGACCAGTGCTCGTACTTTTGAACAAAGTTTTTCCGCTGCCGAATATTCCTTTCACTCAGTAGTGGTTTCTTCTTTTTTTCAATTGCTGTGAAATTGGCCTCATTGAGCGCTCTTTTCACCGTCCATCTACTCACAGATACTCTACAATCTTGTTTAAGTACAGCTGCAGCTTCAGATGTTCTCTTCGCTCTACCAGTGACTAGATACCGAACCAAACTTCTTTGATCTTGAACACTGAGCTTTCTTGGACGGCCTCCTTTGTTGTTGGAAGAGAGGTTTTTTTGTCCATTTCTTATTCTTTGAACCATAGATTGACTGATTTTCAATTTTTCACCAATTTCTCGAGTTGAAAGACCCTCCTGAAGATAATTCACGACACTTTGTTCGTAACACTTGATCTTTGACTTCATCTTGCGTAAAGATTTTTCTAAACTGAAACTTGAAACAAAATATTCTGCAGAGCTTTCAGGAAT
>NW_007402658.1:0-769 GCF_000475195.1 Diaphorina citri | reverse complement strand
GATGCACATATGTATATAAATGGCTCAAAACTGCAAACAAAATCGTAATTTATGTGATATGGCAGCATGAAACCTATCGGTCCTTGTGTTGAGCAAGTGTAACCAAAGGAACGATTATTGGGACCTATCAAGAATTTTGCATACGTCGATAAAGCAATGGCAACATATTGTCGGAGCAAGGCAATCATTTAAATGTGGGTTGTCTATAAGAAACCATTCATCACCCATAGGTATGCACGAGGTGGTTGTATGAACATTATTGAAACCACCAAGCGCAAACCTCATCGAACCAGCAGACCTTATCGAGAGCGTGGGTAGCACCTTGCCGTCCCAAGTCAGGAGTCACAACATATCAGAGCCGCTGCAACTTACAAAAATCCAGAATGCAATTATTATGTTATTACTGGACATGAACATTTTGATATATGGCGCTGAATTAGAAAAGCTCTCGCGGGAATGGTAAAGACTTGAGTGCAAATCTTTCTCCATCAGGACAAGACACTATTGACGATGATGATAAATGCCCTCAAGATTCCTTAGACAGATCTACTTTTAAACTGAACCTTGTGAATGAATGCAAAGACCTTGGTGCACTTTCTTTCAATCCATTCATTCTTTATGTAAGCAGTATCAAAGAATGAATTTTCCAACATTACCTACGTCTTGAATCCAAGTTCAAGTTAAGAGTTACACATACATACCTACGATAGTACGATTTACAAGACCTCCGCGCTACTCCTCCCTCACTTGATATATCCTCGGAGGATTC
>NW_007402657.1:0-769 GCF_000475195.1 Diaphorina citri | reverse complement strand
CACCAGTGTTGCCAATAATACTATCCGCCATCTTGTTCACAGTGTTGCCAATATTACTCTCCGCCATTTTGTTTACTCCTCTTCAACAACTTCCAGTAGTCTCGGCCTATCCTCAGCTTGCTTCTCATCCCAGTTAATCTGCCGGAATGTACCTACAAGGTATGTCTTCCAGTTGTCCTACTTAGTGAATAGTGTTGTGTCCAGAGTTGCCAACAATACTATCCGCCATTTTGTTTACAGTGTTGCCAATACATAGTTTTATCCGCCATCTTTTCTACTTCCATCAGTTTTGTTGTCACCAGTGTTGCCAATAATACTATCCGCCATCTTGTTCACAGTGTTGCCAATATTACTCTCCGCCATCTTATTCACTCCTCTTCTACAACTTCCAGTAGTCTCGGCCTATCCTCAGCTTGCTTCTCATCCCAGTTAATCTGCCGGAATGTATGTCGTCTGGTGAAAGCCCGGATGAGACCTCCAATGTAAAAGATGGCACAGAGTAGGAATATGTACAGCAGATAGGACATGTGACGACGGTAGATGGCTTGTTTGATACTGTCACCTGGAAAAAGAAAGAAAGAAGAAGAAAAAGAAAAAGAAGACGACGACGACGAGGAAGAAGAAGAAGAAGCAGAAGAAGACGAAGAAGAAGAAGAAGAAGAAGAAGAAGAAGAAGAAGAAGAAGCAGAAGAAGACGAAGAAGAAGAAGAAGAAGAAGAAGAAGAAGAAGAGAGGTTATCATTTTCTATCATTTTCAGAGGTTTGGCTT